>NW_011494660.1:510918-525247 GCF_000754665.1 Bison bison bison | reverse complement strand
TAGGTTTGATCCCTGGGTTGGGAAGATCTCCTGGAGAAGGGAACAGCTCCCCACTCCAGTATTCTTGCCTGGACGGAGGAACCTGGCGGCTACAGTCCATGCGGTCACAGCAGGACACGACCGAGCGACTTTGACAAATGACAAGGGGGTGCTTAAGTAGTAAGTGTTGAGTAAATACATCGTCCCTGTTTTTTTGTAAATACACTGCCCCTGTTTTCAGCAGTGAGGAGTGCAGGGAGAGCAAGAATATACTTGAAATAATACAGTTGGAAGCGAGGGCTTGGTGAGACATGGTGGAGGAGAAGAAGCAGCCCAGGAGACACCTGAGAATTGTGGAAGACAGGGCAGCTCTGTCCAGCGGAACAGATAGGACTATTCTGTGTCTGCTTTGTCCGGTGTGGGGGCTGCCTGCTACTCGTAGTCCTTGAGCACTTGAGGCGAGTGTCCCTCGAGGAACTGCACTGTA
Source organism: Bison bison bison (assembly GCF_000754665.1). Taxonomy (NCBI): domain Eukaryota; kingdom Metazoa; phylum Chordata; class Mammalia; order Artiodactyla; family Bovidae; genus Bison; species Bison bison. The sequence goes on along the minus strand of NW_011494660.1, from coordinate 524,781 downwards.
AATGTCTTAAATTTAAAAATGTAACTAGTCACAGAATCTCCCCAGTGGTCCAGTAGCTATGACACTCAGAATGCAGTGGGCCTGGGGGTGATCCCTGGTCAAGGAACTGGATCCCACGTGCTGCAGCTAAGGTCCAGCGCAGCAAAAAGTTTTTTTTTTTTTAATTTGTAGTCACATGTAGCCAGTGGACAGCACAGCTCTTAGCTCCCAACACAAATGTCCTGCAAAGCATTGACAGCATTTCAGCAAGATTGACAGTGCTCACATGAGCAGTAGTAGTAATGGCGGGCCATTCATCCGAATTGCATCTCCAGAGTTTTGAAGGCTAAATGTTTATATCACTCTCTGTGCATCACTGAGTCCAGCTTTTGTGTATGGTACAAATTCTGGTTTTTAAAACCTGTCTCTTTACTACTAATGCTCATGGACAAAATTATAAAGGCTGTTTTAAGGTAACATTTGGAAATAGTGAAAAGTTGAATATTTCATCTTGTGTTGAAAACCTCTTTCCTAATTCTGCATTTTAAGTAGGCTGAAAACTTGTATGTTGAATTTAAAAAGCAAAACTCCCAAGATTTATTACCTTTAAAGGCTTCTGATATTTATATTTAATAATTCTACTAATAAATGTGGTTTAGGCACTGGATACTCCTGGATTCAAACTGAAGTCCTTTTAAATTCAGACCAGCCTCTTATCTCCCAAGCAATATCAACACCAGCCCGTGACCACACGTGTCCTAAATATATTCTGCTTGTTAATAGGGAACTTAACAGTGCTCCATGTTGAAAGGCATGTTGAAGTTACAAGACATATAAGAAGCAATAGTTACAACCAACCTAGATAGCATATTCAAAAGCAGAGACATTACTTTGCCAACAAAGGTCTGTTTAGTCAAGGCTATGGTTTTTCCAGTGGTCATGTATGGATGTGAGAGTTGGACTGTGAAGAAGGCTGAGCGCCGAAGAATTGATGCTTTTGAACTGTGGTGTTGGAGAAGACTCTTGAGAGTCCCTTGGACCGCGAGGAGATCCAACCAGTCCATTCTGAAGGAGATCAGCCCTGGGATTTCTTTGGAAGGATTGATGCTAAAGCTGAAACTCCAGTACTTTGGCCACCTCATGCGAAGAGTTGACTCATTTGAAAAGACCCTGATGCTGGGAAAGATTGAGGGCGGGAGGAGAAGAGATGACAGAGGATGAGATGGTTGGATGGCATCACCGACTTGATGGACATGGGTTAGGGTGGACTCAGGGAGTTGGTAATGGACAGGGAGGCCTGGCGTGCTGCGGTTCATGGGGTCACAAAGAGTCGGCCATGACTGAGCGACTGAACTGAACTGAACTGAAGAAGCAATAAAAGCAGTGCTTTCTAAACTTAATGATAGAAGAATTTAAAAACATGAAAGATTACATAAAAATTTTTAATTGTGTAAAATCACTAAAAAGGTAATTGAGAGACATACAGAAGACAAGAAGAAGGTGAAGATGTTTATAAATCAGCTTTAAAAATAAATTTTAAAATATTGGGACCCCAATTTCAGAAAGGACATAGACACAAGTTACATTCATTTACCAAGTTAATGGGGAAATGTACACCATAGTTAGTTTTCAAGAGTGATTAAGTGAGGTGACATTTTTCTCATTTAAAAGGTACAGAATGAGTTTGGAAGTTTACCTTCCTCTGATGGTATGGGGAGAGAGGAGGGTTCAGGATGGGGATCACATGTATACCTGTGGCAGATTCATTTTGATATTTGGCAAAACTAATACAATTATGTAAAGTTTAAAAAAAAAAAGTACAGAAGAATACCCTCTGTTTACACATAGGGACACACTTCTTTGTGTTGGGTGCTGCTTTATACACATGAGGGTACAGAAACAGGATAGAACACCTACTCTTAGAGTCTGCAAGCCTCAGTGAGACAAATAAAAAGAAAGCATATTTCCCACAAAGACCACAAAATCATCCCCAAGCCCCTCCTCCCACCTCTGTGCTGTTTTTGTCCAGGACTTTAGATTGACTCTGTTTTTAATTACCCTCAACACACACACAAATACACGATGTTTACAGTCAGTGCAGAGACTTGTCCACATTTTTAACAATTTACTTGCTCATCACTGCCGCTCTGCATCCCTCCTTCCTCCTGGGTTAGTTTTCATTTTCACAGAGGTGTTCGTTTGGTAGTTCTTTGAATAAGAGAATGAGAGTAAATGTTCTCGGCCTTTCTTTAGCCGAGTATGTCCACCCTCATTTTGAGTAGTAGTTGTGGAATTCCATGTTCTACATAGACATTAACTTTCCAGGGTCCTTTGAGGATGCTATTTGTTGCCTGTAAGATTTCTGACAGTCTTAATGTTCCTTTGTAAATAATCTGTTGTTTCTAACTGCTTTTATGATTTCCTTCTTGTTTTTTTTTGTGTTTTACAATTTCACTTCAAGATGTCGAGGAATGGATTCAGTCTTACACTCTGAGAATTTGCTGCTGCTGTCTATGGCTTCATGCCCTCTATAATTTGGGACAGTTCTTTGTCATTGCCACTTTTAACTGCAGCTTATTTCCCATGCTCCTTCCTCTCTCCCCTTTTTTAAAATTTGTTTTGGCCACACCATGTGGCTTGTGGGATCTTAGCTCCCTGACCAGGGGCACTGGACTGTCAGAGAATTCCCCACTGAGGTTTTTGTGTTTTGTTTTTTTTTTAACAGCTTTATTACAGAATTTACAGAAGTAAAATTGACATGCACATTTAAGGTTTACAAATTAATTTATTAATTATTATATTCTTTAGTATAGCCACGGACTGTGAAGGCATCACAAGAATTAGGTGTGGAACATTCCATCATTTCAAGAGAAACTTACACCATTAATAGTCACTTCCTCTTCTCCTCCCCCATTTCCATCCTCTTCAGTCCTGCTAACTGAATTCTTACTTCAGTAACTGTACTCTCTACTTCATAATTTTCAACTTGATGTTTTCCAAATCACCACGTTCTTTTTTCGACACTGTCGTATTCTTTCATCATAGTTCTACTGCTTCTTTCATAACTTCAGTTCAGTTCAGTCACTCAGTTGTGTCCAACTCTTTGCGACCCCATGAATCACAGCACGCCAGGCCTCCCTGTCCATCACCAACTCCTGGAGTTCACCCAAACTCATGTCCATTGAGTCAGTGATGCCATCCAGCCATCTCATCCTCTTTCGTCCCCTTCTCCTCCTGCCCGCAATCCCTCCCAGCATCAGGGTCTATTCAAATGAGTCAGCTCTTCACATGAGATGGCCAAAGTATTGGAGTTTCAGCCTCAGCATCAGTCCTTCCAATGAACACCCAGGACTGATCTCCTTTAGAAAGGACCGGTTGGATCCCCTTGCAGTCCAAGGGACTCTCAAGAGTCTTCTCCAACACCACAGTTCAAAAACATCAATTCTTTGGCGCTCAGCTTTCTTCACAGTCCAACTCTCACATCCATACATGACCACTGGAAAAACCATAGCCTTGACTAGATGGACCTTTTTTGGCAAAGTAATATCTCTGCTTTTGAATATGCTATCTAGGTTGGTCATAACTTTCCTTCCAAGGAGTAAAGTGAAAGTGAAGTAGCTCAGTCGTGTCTGACTCTTTGCAACCCCGTGGACTGTAGCCCACCAGGCTCCTCCGTCCATGGGATTCTCCAGGCAAGAATACTGGAGTGGGTTGCCATTCCCTTCTCCAGGGAATCTTCCCGACCCAGGGATTGAACCCAGGTCTCCCACATTGCAGGCAGACGCTTTAACCTCTGACCCACAAGGGAAGCCCTCCAAGGAGTAAGCGTCTTCTAATTTCATGGCTGCAATCACCGTCTGCAGTGATTTTGGAGCCCAAAAAATAAAGTCTGACACTTTCCACTGTTTCCCTATCTAGTTCCCATGAAGTAATGGAACCAGATGCCATGATCTTCTTTTTCTGAATGTTGAGCTTTAAGCCAGCTCTTTCACGCTCCTCTTTCACTTTCATCAAGAGGCTTTTGAGTTCCTCTTCACTTTCTGCCATAAGGGTGGTGGCATCTGCATATCTGAGGTTATTGATATTTCTCCCGGCAAGCTTGATTCCAGCTTGTGCTTCTTCCAGCCCAGCGTTTCTCATGATATACTTACTCTGCATATAAGTTAAATAAGCAGGGTGACAATATGCAGCCTTGATGTACTCCTTTTCCTATTTGGAACCAGTCTGTTGTTCCACGTCCAGTTCTAACTGTTGCTTCCTGACCTGCATACAGGTTTCTCAAGAGGCAGGTCAGGTGGACCAGTATTCCCATCTCTTTCAGAATTTTCCACAGTTTATTGTGATCCACACAGTCAAAGGCTTTGGCATAGTCAATAAAGCAGAAATAGATGTTTTTCTGTAACTCTCTTGCTTATTCGATGATCCAGCGGATGTTGGCAATTTGGCATTTAATTTCTACTCTCTCTCAGACTGGTTATCTCTAGTTCTAGTTCTCTATTTGTTAATTTTGCCCTTTAGAGAGGAAATGTGTTGAGTTTATTGACATGTTTTTACAGAGGGGTCTGCAGGTCTCCTAGGCTTCTGGTATCAATGGCCTTGGAATATTTCTTACAATAACGTCTCAGCATAGCGATTCCTACAACATAGAATGTGTAGCATAAATTTGAATTCAAACCCACACGTGGCACAAGTTTCAGGTTTTGAGTTCTTGGAGGAGACATTTTTTTAACCTGAAGCCTTGAATGAGGGACAAGCATCGTTGTTCACCTGGTTATTTTGGAAGAGCCCACATTTCAATCACAAGCTGGAATCAAGATTGCTGGGAGAAATATCAACAACCTCAGATATGCAGATACCACTCTAATGGCAGGAAATGAAGAACTAAAGAGTCTCTTGATGAAGGTGAAAGAAGAGAGTGAAAAAACTGGCTTGAAACTCAACATTCAATAAACTAAGATCATGGCATCCAGTCTCTTCACTTCATGGCAGATAGAAGGGGAAAAATGGAAGCAGTGACAGATTTTATTTTTTCTTGGACTCCAAAATCATTGTGGATGGTGACTGCAGCCACAAAATTAAAAGATGCTCCTTGGAGGAAAAGCTATGACAAACCTAGAATGTGTATTAAGAAGCAGAGAAATCACTTTACTGACAAAGTCCATGTAGTCAAACCTATGGTCTTTCCAGTAGTCAGGTACGGATGTGAGAGTTGGACCATAAAGAAGGCTGAGTGCCTAAGAACTGATGCTTTCAAATTGTAGTTCTGGAGAAGATTCTTGAGAGTCTCTTGGACTGCAAGGAGATCAAACCAGTCAATCTTAAAGGCAATAAACCCTGATTATTCAGTGGAAGGACTGATACTGAAGCTGAAGCTCCAGTACTTTGGCCACCTGGACTCATTGGAAAAGACCCTGATGCTAGTAAAGATTGAAGGCAAAAGGAGAAGGGGTTGGCAGAGGATGAGATGTTTAGATAGCATCACCGATTCAGTGGACAAGAATTTGAGCAAACTCTGGGAGATAATGGAGGGCAAAGGAGTCTGGCATGCTGCAGTCCATGGGGTCAGACATGACTTAGCGACTGAAAAACAACAGATTTCACTCATGAGACAGACCTTCTGGTTCCTGGCATTATGCAGGGGACTCAGGAGAAAGATGATGTGGGAGATGGTAGAGCTGAATGATTGTCAGCAATAGGAGATGGAGGGCAAGCTGCAGTTTCACTCATGCCTGTCATTGACAGCACAAGTTCTGTTTCCTTACTGGATTCAATTCTATCTACCCCAATGAAAGAACAATCTGGTGATATCTGGGTAGTAACTCTTTTTTCTCATCATAGAAGACATGGTAGCACTGAATTGCATTATGGACGGCTCCTGCCGTTTACCTTCATTTACCACTCTACATTCAGGTCCTGTGCCTCAAAACTAGAAAAGCCTTGGATTCCTGTTCAAGATGGTGGGGTAGGAGGAAACACTCCTCTCCTCCTGCTAGAGCACCAAAGTCACAGCTAGCTGTTGAACAAACACAGGAGGATGCTGGAACCCACCAGAAAGATACCTCACTTCCAAAGACAAAGAAGAAGCTGCCGCAAGAGGGTAGGAGGGGTGCAATCATGATAAAATCAAATCCCATACCCACTGTGTGACCCACAAACTGGGGAACAATAATACTAAAGAAGTTCTCCCACTGTTAAGAAGGTTCTGAGCCCCACATCAGTCTTCCCAGCCTGGAAATCTGACAGAGGGACTGGGAATCCCCAGGGAATCTGTGAAGGCCAGTGGGATTTGATTATAGGACTTCCACAGGACTGAGGGAAAGAGAGACTACAGTCTTGGAGGACACAAACAAAATCTTGTGCAAACCAAGAGCCAGAGGAAAGGAGCAGTGACCCCACAGGAGACTGAACCAAACCACCTGCTAGTGTTGGAGGGCCTCCTGTGGAGGCGTGCATTGGCAGGGGCTCACCACAGGGCCCTGGCTCTGAAGTTCCCCCTTGGTGTAAGCCCTTTTGGAGGTCACCGTTAACCCTACCATAGTGCCCATAGACCCCAAGACTGGGTTACCTCACGCCAAACAACTAACAGGGAGGGAACACAACCCCACCCATCAACAGATAATTGGATTAAAGCTTTACTGAGCAAGGCCCTGCCCATCAGAGCAAGACCCAGTTTTTCACATTGCCAGTCCCCTGAATCAGGAAGCTTACACAAGACTCTTAGCCTCCTCCATCAGAGGGCAGATAGAAGAAGCAAAAAGAAGCACAATCCTGCAGCAGCTAGGAAAACCACATTACAGTTAATCAGGATGAAAAATGTTAATCAGGGTGAAAAAGCAGATGAAGGGACAAGATAAAACCCCAGAAAGACAACTAGATGAAGTGGAGATAGGCAACCTTCCAGGAAAAGAATTCAGAATAATGATAGTGAAGATGATCCAGGATCTTGTGAAAAGAATGGAGAAGATGCAAGAAATGTTTACCAAAGACCTACAAGAACTAAAGAACAAACAGAGATGAATAATACACTAGAAGCAACCCAGAGCAGAATAACTAAGGCAGAAAAATGGAAAATAAATGACCTGGAGGATAGAATGGTGGAAATCACTGCCACAGAACATAGAAAAAATCATTAAAAAAAAAAAAATGAAGACAGCCTAACAGATCTCTGGGACAACATTAAATGCACCAATATTCCCATCATAGGAGGTCCCAGAAGAAGAAGAAGGAAAGGACTTGAGAAAATATTTAAAGAGATAATAACTGAAAACTTCCCTAACATGGGAAAGGAAGTAGTCAACCTAGTCCAGGATGCAAAGAGAGTCCCAAGCAGTATAAACCCAAGGAGGAACACACAAGACACACAATAATCAAACAGACAAAAATTAAAGACAGAGATAAAACATTAAAAGCAACAAGGGAAAGATGACAAATAACATACAAGAGAACTCCCAGTAGAACTCCTGCTTGACCTCCCAAATTGTGTATAGTTATTTCATATTGTTAAGTTAATCATGTTCCCATTATGGCATTCAATTGTAATTATCTTTTTTTTTTTTTTTTGTCTAGCTATTGATTGTGAAAACTGGTAAACATTTTCTACTATTAAAAAAACTAACAATGCCTTGTCAAAAAAAGAAAAACCCCTTGACATTGCTGGTTTCTCAACAGAAACTCTACAAGCCAGAAGGGAATGGCATGTAATATTTAAAGTGATGAAAGGGAAAAACCTACAACAAACAATACTCTACCCAGCAAGACTCTCCTTCAGATTTGATGGAGAAATCAAAAGCTTTCCAGACAAGCAAAAGCTAAGAGAATTTAGCACCACCAAACCAGCTTTACAACAAATGCCAAAGGAACTTCTCTAATCAGGAAACACAAGAGAAGGAAAAGGCCTCCTGAAAATAAACCCCAAACAATTAAAAAATGGTAATAGGATCATGCTGCTGCTGCTGCTAAGTCGCTTCAGTCGTGTCCAATTCTGTGCGACCCCATACACGGCAGCCCATCAGGCTTCCCCGTCCCTGGGGTTCTCCAGGCAAGAACACTGGAGTGGGTTGCCATTTCCTTCTCCAATGCATGAAAGTGAGAAGTGAAAGTGAAGTTGCTCAGTCGTGTCTGACTCTTAGCGACCCCATGGACTGCAGCCTACCAGGCTCCTCCGTCCATGGGTTTGCCAGGCAAGAGTACTGGAGTGGGGTGCCATAATCATACATATCAATAATTACCTTAAATGTGAATGGATTAAATGCACCAACCAAAAGACATAGCTTGGTGGGGCAAATGAAAACATGTGCGTATATGCATTTCCACTTACCATGTCACTCTGCTTGACGTCCCAAACTGTGTATAGTTATTTCATATTGTTAAGTTAATCATGTTCCCATTATGGCATTCAACTGTAATTATCTTTTATTTTTTTTGTCTGGCTATTGATTGTAAAAACTGGTAAACGTCTTCTACTATTAAAAAAAAACTAACAATGCCTTGTTGCCAGGAGCCAGCACGGGAGATCCCACCCATTACAAGGTCATGTGGAAGAGCCATGACGAGCAAGGCGGATCATGACTCGAGGGACCCCTGGATCTGCTCGAGCATCTACCCCCAAACCAGAATCTGTCTGTGTTACTATTTTGTGCCTTTCACCAACTCTTCTGACATTAACAGGGGGCTATCCCCAACTACGGAGAAGGCAATGGCACCCCACTCCAGTACTCTTGCCTGGAAAATCCCATGGATGGAGGAGCCGGGAAGGCTGGAGTCCATGGGGTCGCTGAGGGTTGGACATGACTGAGCGACTTCCTTTTCACTTACCTGCATTGGAGAAGGAAATGGCAACCCACTCCAGTGATCTTGTCTGGAGAATCCCAGGGACGGGGGAGCCTGGTGGGCTGCCGTCTATGGGGTCGCACAGAGTCGGACACGACTGAAGTGACTTAGCAGCAGCAGCAGCAGCATCCCTGACCACCTTTCTCAGAAAAAGTCAACTTAGGGCTTTAGTTAATAAGTCTCCTGGGCGTGATAGGAGTGTTTCAATTCAAATCCCTCTGATGGCTTTCTAGCTTGCCTGACAGGTTTATCCAGACTCTTACAGCTATGCATGTGATCGTTCACAGCCTTCCAACCGTGAGAGACATGGGAAGCCTAAAACATTCTAAAAATATAGAGCCTTTTAGAGTTAAAAACTATTAGAGTGGTGCTGGTGTAAGATTTCATTGTTGAGCCAATGCTTGCTACCAGGTTCCCATATCCCTTATCCATTGTGCACCTGGGAGTGCATTAGTTAACGTAGTTGGAATATAAGAAAAACAAGCAGCAGCCTTGGAATTAACCACATCAGACCTTTGAGCTAATTGGTTCTTTCTTTGTTGTGACCCACTGCACCTTTGCTCCGTGAGAATGTAACTCTGTTTAGCACTTTCTGAGGTTGACATAGATTAGAAATATAAAGAAAAAACACTTCAAGGGAAAATAAGTTTTCTGGTTGAGCAGCCTTTATCAAAAAAGGGTCATAAAATGTCCACAGGACTCCAAGGCCAGAAGATAATGTACACAACATTGTTTATGGGAAAGGTATGCAGAAAAAGTCCTGGTTTTGATAAAGACAAAACAGATGTAATGTTTGGGCTGACTCTGCATGACTTTGCATCTTTCATTTCCTTCTATGTACAAGTCAAGGTATAAAAGTTTCTTTTGAAAATAAAGTTATGGGCCTCGCTCACCAAAGCTTGGTCTCCCCGTGTCATTCCTTCTTTCCTTTTCTTTCTTTCTCTCTCTGTTCTTCTTTCAGGATGACTCCTTGGAGCACAGGGGCTCTCTGAGTTCACTTTTTTGCCTGGGTTTCTAAGACCCAATTGGGAAGGCGCCTTGCTTCTTCACCAGGGAGGGGACGTCCTGCATCCTCACCCCACCGAGAGGGCGCCTGTGGCCTCCGTGAACAGAGCAAGTTCCGTGCCAGGAGCTTTATTTGCTTTCTGTGTAAACCAAGGAAGATCAAGCCTCTTTCTCTTCCCTTTTACTTTCCTTATCGCCGACGCCGTCATCCCGAGCGTACCCCTGGATCCTGCTGGGGATGGACCCCGGCACCTTGTCAAAAAAAGAAAACCCCCTTGCCATTTCCTGCATCATGAATCTCTTTAGTTCTTCAGTTACTTCTCCTTTGTCCTTACTCTGGGCCTCCAATTCCATCAGGTTGTCAAGGCATGTTCACGTATTTGAAAGTCATAACTTGAAGGTTCATATGTAGGGGATTTACTGTATAGCAAATATCTTGGGTGCTCCCAGAAGTGAAGGTGAGTGGCATAAGTAGTCATGGGCTCAGAGGGAAAGAAAGTCAGCACTAGAGATGGGCTTTAGTGGTAGAGAGACGGAATTGAGTCCAGTAGGGAACTCTGTGGGACTTCTCCGGTGGCTCAGCAGTAAAGAATCTGCCTGCCGTGCAGGAGCCACAGAAGACCTGGGTTCGATCCCTGGGTTGGGAAGTTCCCCTGGAGGAGGACATGGCAACCCACTCCAGTAATCTTGCCTGGAGAATCCCATGGACAGAGGAGTCTTGTGGGTTACAGTGCATAGGGTTGCAAAGAGTTGGACACAATTGAAGTGATTTAGCATGCACACATGCAGCAAACTCTGCAGCTATAGTGGGCAGACACCAGCACTTAAAGGCTTCTAATGAGGACACAGAGGCCCGACTGGTGAAGTCACTTGCCAAGGCCACACAGGTAGCTCCAGGGAGCAGTGTGAAGGCCAGGGAGACAACAGTCTCAATTACTATGGTCCTTTCTGAATGGACCCTGTTCTCTAAGGAAGCTGGCATTCCTCCAGGTCCTTCTTTCAGTTATGCAGTGATGTTTGTGGATAATAGGGTCCAGAAGAGCGTGCTGCTGGATCTCAACAAGGAAATCATGGATGAACTGGGTGTGACTGTGGTGGGCGACACCATCGCTATCCTCTAGCACGCCAAGGTGGTACACTGCTAGGATGTGTGCAAAGTTGCCACCAAGTTGATGCCCTGTAGCCCCAATCCCCTCCCAGGTGAAATTCACTGAGGCACCTGTAGGAATTCTTTTCCATTATAGGTTATTATGAGATATTGAGTATAGCTCCCTGTGCTATACGGTAGATCCCTGTTGGTTGTCCACTCCGTGTATGGTGGTGTGTCTGTTTTAATCCCAAGCTCCTAGTTTACTGGGCCCCCTTTCCCCTTTGGTGGCCAGGGGTTTGTTTTCTATGTTTGTGGATATGTTTTTGTTTTGTGAATGGATTCATTTGTTATCCTTTTTTTTTGGATTCCACATACAAGTGAAATCATGTTTGTCTTTGGCTTGCTTCACTTAATGTGATAATCTCTAGGTCCATCCATGTTGCTGAAAACACAGAGTCTTATTTCTCAAAAAACAAAACAAGTATCTTAAGTACAGAAAAAGCTCTCTATCCAGAGCTGATTCTCACTTTTTCTAGTAGAGAAATTGGCAGAGTATGTTATGGTCACTTATTTGTGGACTATACTCATCTGTTAAACAGGTGAGTTTTTCAGGAGCTAAATGGTTTGTAATCAAAATATTTTTGATTTTGCCGGACCTTGAGGGCATCATGCTAAGTGAAATAAGTCAGACAGAGAAGGACAAATACCACATGATCTCAGTTATATGTGGAATCTAAAAAACCAAGCTCACAGAAACAGAACAGATGTGTGATTGCCAGAGGTAGGGGGTCAGGAGTGGGGGAAATGGGTGAAGTTGAGCAAAAGGTACAAGCTTCCAGTTATAAGTCCTGGGGGTATAATGTACAGCATGATGACTGGAGTTAAAAATATTGTATTATATATTTGAAAGTTGCTATTAGAGGGGCTTCCCTGGTGGCTCAGATGGTAGAGAATCTGCCTGCAAATGCAGGAGACCCGGTTCAATCCCCAGGTTGGATCTTCCCGGCATGGCAACCCACTCCAGTGTTCTTGCCTGGAGAATCCCATGGACAGAGGAGCCTGGCAGGCTACATAGGGTCCACTGGGTCGCAGAGTCAGACGTGACTGAAGTGACTTACCACATACACAAGAGAGGAGACCTTAAAAGTCCTCTTCACTGGAAAAAAAATTGTAACTATGTGAGGTGATGGATGTTAATTAAACTTATTGTGGTGGTCATTTTGTTATATTATGTTATACACCATCAGTTCAGTTCAGTTAAGTCACTCAGTCGTGTCCAGCTCTTTGTGACCCCATGGACTGCAGCACACCAGGCCTCCCTGTCCATCACCAACTTCGGGAGCTTACTCAAACTCATGTCCATTGAGTTGGTGATGCCATAAACTAATACAAAATTTCGTGTCAATTTTATCTCAATAAAACTAGAGAAATACATGAAACTTACTTTTTTTTTTTACTTAAAGTAAAAATTAGATGCTTGAGTAAACAGACACAAAAGAGGTGACCATTTATGCTTCCCTTCCTTACGGAGCATTTAAGAACTGAACTTGCCTCCTTACTCAGGTCAGTGTACTTTAGCATGGACAGAGGTCTGCCAAACGCCCTCCTCTTCTCTGTGTGGACAGGCGAACTCAGAGTGTGCAGGCCTGCTAACCCCTGGACAGACTGTGTCAACCAACTTTGGCTACACTCAGGGCTCCTGAAAACTCCCTAGCAGGGTCCCAGTACCGCCTGGAGCCGGTCTGACACACAGTCCCTTTTTTGCAAACTCACAGCTGGGGAAACCACGCAGTTGGCATTTCAGTATCACGTGAAGGAGCTCACAGTTGGATATGCCTCTGTGAAGTAGAAAAACCGTTATCAATGTATCCTTCTTGGTGGGAAAAAATGAGCTAGTTTTAATAATAATAATAGCTTGCTTTTCTATATAAGACAAGATACAGAGGTCTCTGCCTTTACCAGAGGCAGTTCTTGGTAAAAAATGTTCTTTTCAGCAGCTAGTCAGAACTCACATTCTCCAATAACTTACTCCTGTCAGTTATAAATTTTCAATAAGCAGGTGCTTTTCAAAACATTTAATGATCTAGAAGCTAGGCTGATGACCTGAATATTGTCAGGCAGTAACTCTGTAATTGCCAGATCATAGTGAGGTCCTGGGGAGATAGGCATGCTCAAGGTCACTTATGGAAATATTTCAGTATTTTAGTAACTAGTATGGTCCCGGGGTTATCTCAGCTGAATCTCTCCTTTCTATGTCTCTCTCACACACACCTACCCATGGATGTCTTGTAACTCCCAGGTTTATTTGCATTTGAAACAGAGAAGGGGCGAAGGCAGACTGCCCTTGAGCCCAGGTGTTTGTGGCTAGATGATAAGTGTTTTATATATCTTATCGAAACTTCAGCACAACCCTTGGGGAATTTTTAAAAACACTCCAGGGCATGCCCCTATACTTTAATGCTCACTAATGCTCTTAGTCAAGTGGGCCTTAGAAAGCATCACTACGAACAAAGCTAGTGGAGGTGATGGAATTCCAGTTGAGCTATTTCAAATCCTGAAAGATGATGCTGTGAAAATGCTGCACTCAATATGCCAGCAAATTTGGAAAACTCAGCAGTGGCCACAGGACTGGAAAAGGTCAGTTTTCATTCCAATTCCAAAGAAAGGCAATGCCAAAGAATGCTCAAACTACCACACAATTGCACTCATCTCACATGCTAGTAAAGAAATGCTCAAACATTCTCCAAGACAGGCTTCAGCAATATGTGAACCATGAACTTCCTGATGTTCAAGCTGGTTTTAGAAAAGGCAGAGGAACCAGAGATCAAATTGCCAACATCCGCTGGATCATCGAAAAAGCAAGAGAGTTCCAGAAAAACATCTATTTCTGCTTTATTGACTATGCCAAAGCCTTTGACTGTGTGGATCACAAAAAACTGTGGAAAATTCTGAAAGAGCTG
>NW_011494660.1:510282-510567 GCF_000754665.1 Bison bison bison | reverse complement strand
AGCAGATATGCAGATGCCACCACCCTTATGGCAGAAAGTGAAGAGGAACTCAAAAGCCTCTTGATGAAAGTGAAAGTGGAGAGTGAAAAAGTTGGCTTAAAGCTCAACATTCAGAAAACAAAGATCATGGCATCTGGTCCCATCACTTCATGGGAAATAGATGGGGAAACAGTGGAAACAATGAGAGTCTTTATTTTTCTGGGCTCCAAAATCACTGCAGATGGTGACTGCAGCCATGAAATTAAAAGTCGCTTACTCCTTGGAAGGAAAGTTATGACCAACCTA
>NW_011494660.1:491961-510058 GCF_000754665.1 Bison bison bison | reverse complement strand
ACTCTGATGCTGGGAGGGATTGGGGGCAGGAGGAGAAGGGGATGACAGAGGATGAGATGGTTGGATGGCATCACTGACTCGATGGACATGAGTCTGAGTGAACTCCGGGAGTTGCTGATGGACAAGGAGGCCTGGCGTGCTGCGATTCATGGAGTCACAAAGAGTCGGACATGACTGAGCGACTCAACTGAACTGAGTGCTCTTATAGCCTTCTCCATATCTGATCATTCATTCATTCAACATATTTTATTGAGCACCCACCAAATCGACTTGGATTCAAAAAGGCGAGCTAGATGAGAAGGTTCCAGTGCTCCTGGAGTCAACGTTCTAGTGGGGAGAAAGGAACAAGAAAAGCAGTGAAGCAGATTAGCCTGAGAAGAGTACCAGATTAGATATGGTTCTTGGAGCTGGCCTCTTTAAAGAGTTGCAATTTGAGCTGCCAAGATAATGAAATCTAGAGGGGGAGAAAGAGTTCCAGATAAGGAGAGAGGATGCAAAGTGGAAAGGCATGGGGTGGGGACAGGGGTGTGGGAGCAGAGAAAACAGACTGGCGCTTCAACAACTGGGGCAAAACCAGCAGGAACCGAGGTGGCAGCAAGGGGTCTGGATTTTATACTCTGTGCATTGGGAAGCCATTTGGAGGCTTCAAGTAAGGGGGACACAAGCTCTGGTTTGTGTCTGAAACAGGTCATTCTGGCTGCAGTGTAGACAATGGATTGGAGTTGGGTGGAAGAAGAAACTAAGATGGAAAAGGAGAGAAGGGAGAACAGTTAGGAGGCAACCACAATAGTCCAAGCAAACACGGCCTGGACTAGAGCAGAGGTCAACACGCTTTCTGTAGAGGAGCAGAGAATACTTCAGTCATTGTGGGTTACATATGATCATCACCCCAGATTCTTTGTCTTTTTCCTTAATCCTTTAAAAATGTAAAGCTCTTCTCAACTAGATACAGGCACACTCTGCCTATATCTGGACTAGAATGACAGCAGTGGAGAGGAAATGTGGTCAGGTTTACAATTTGTTTTGAACATTCCATGAGAGCATTTCATTTCACCAAAGAAGAAACTGAAACTCAGAAAAATCAATATTATGCAAGCAGTAAATCACAAAGATAAGATGTAAATTCCAGAAGCTATTTGAATCCAGGACTATGTGACCCAAGGGATTTCTGGTGATAGAAAATATTCATGACACAAATGGTATGAGGCTTGTGTATGTCCAAAGGGCAAACCCTGGGCTGGGGATTGAATTTGCCAAGTGCTCCTTAAATTCTCTAACAGGCATTAGAGGAAAAAACAGAGGCAGTGCAGGCCAACATCAGTTCACCATGTGGCAGAACCAGGACTCTGACCCAGGCCTGTTGACCTGGGGTCCAGTGTTCTTGCTTTATAAGCCAAACCTGGAGTTGTGTATACAGTATTCTAAATGCAAATTTTTATTTTCTCTAAACATCAGAACTGAGTATTCAAAGACATTATATGCATTGTCTTCTTTGGTCTTTAATTCAGGCACATAGTTTGTTCCGTTTCTGATTTGTTGTTGTGGTTGCTGTGTTGAAAAGCCTTGCTTTCTTGGCCTCTCAGAAAAATATTGGGATTTCCCTGGCAGTCTAGTGATTAAGATTCCACGCTCCCAATGCAGGGGACATGAATTCGATTCCTGGCCAGGAAACTAAGATCCCATGTGCCATACAACATTATCTAGAACTCTGCATTATCTAGAGGGATCTCTAGAAATAACCTAATTTAATCCAGTGGGAGGTGATATATGAAGCTGTGTTTAGATGTTTAAAAAACATACAAGTATGGCAATTGCAGCATTAGTTGTACTAGCAAAAGATTAAAAGTAACGCAAGTGCCATCAGTGGTTCCAGTGGTCATGTATAGATGTGAGAGTCAGACTGTGAAGAAAGCTGAGTGCCGAAGAATTAATGCTTTTGAACTGTGGTGTTGGAGAAGACTCTTGAGGGTCCCTTGGACTGCAAGGAGATCCAACCAGTCCATTCAAAAAGAGATCAGCCCTGGGTGTTCTTTGGAAGGAATGATGCTATAGCTGAAACTCCAGTACTTTGGCCACCTCATGCAAAGAGTTGACTCATTGGAAAAGACTCTGATGCTGGGAGGGATTGGGGGCAGGAGGAGAAGGGGACAACAGAGGATGAGATGGCTGGATGGCATCACCGACTCGATGCACATGAGTTTGAGTGAACTCCAGGAGTTGGTGATGGACAGGGAGGCCTGGTGTGCTGCAATTCATGGGGTCGCAAAGAGTCAGACACGACTAAGTAACTGAACTGAACTAAGACTAAGAAAAGTGCCAAGACATGTTGCCACAAAAGGAGCAAGATAAGAAACGTTGTATCACATCCTTCTTGCGTAGGAAAAAATAATGTCTATATACTATTTCCATATATTACACAATACACAGGATGGAAGGGGACAGAGTACAGCCTTTAAAAGAAGGACATAGATGATACAACAAAAACTGGTTAGAACCAACTAGAGGGTACTTCCCTGGTGGCCCAGTGATTGAGAATCTGACTTGCAATGCAGGGGACACCGGTTTGACCCCCGGTTGGGGAACTGAGATCCCACATGCTGCAGAGCAAGGAAGCCTGCACGCCACAACTAGAGAGCCCACATGCTGCAACCACAGAAGGCGTGCGCTGCAGCTGCAGAGTTTGCTCCATAAAGAAATATCCCACATGACACAGCAAAGTTCCTTCGTGCCACAACTAAGACCTGATGCAGCCAAAAGAAAAAAATTAAAAACAAAAAAACAACTGGGCCCAACATGGTGGAAGACTTGACTTCCAGTAGACATGGAGCCTCATTATGTGCTCATTGTAATACATCAGCTAAACGACACACCCGCAGAGCTCCCCCGTGAGCTCTGAGGTCATGAAAGGCCAAAGGTGGGTGGTGGCACAATTCCTGGAAATCCTCGACCCTTCCCCCAAATAACTGGAATAATCATCCCACTTGTTAGCCTATGATATTACCCAGCCCGTAATTCTAACCACCCCAGATTTCGGGACTGCTCTTGCCATAGGAGGTAGACCACACTCTGGGGAGTGTTCTTCTCCCAGGGCCTCTCACCTGGGTCTGAGATGGCCCACACTCTGACTATGGCACGTATATCTCCCTAAAGAAACCTGCTACCCCACTTAGTTCTCAGGACAAAGCCCTCTTGACTCTGCTTGTATCCTTCACAAGGGTTCTATATTAACATCTACTTATCACTTTGTCTCTTGCTAAATGCCTCTGGTGCTTAGATGTAAAGAATCTGAGCTTCTTGAGATCAGGTGGGCTGTTTCAGCTGGGAGATTGTGGGTTTAAGTCCAGTCTGAAGTGTGACTGGGCTCAGAACTGCAGTCTGAGGTGTGCAGTTTCATCTTTGAAGGACACATAAGAAACTGGTAAGAGTGGCTGCCTTCAGAGAGGCGACTGAATGGGAAAGCAGTTCTCTTTTCCTCCTTTTTCCCTCTTGTAACTTGGATGTTGTGCCATTTGAATGTATTACCTATTCCCCCCAATTTATAAGGAGCAATTGTTCAATATTTCCTTAAAGAATGTTTCAAATGCACACAAAAATAGAATAGCTTTATGAGCTCTCATTTACCTGTCACATAGCCCATTCCTGTCATCTAGCTCTTCCTTCCCTCCCATCCATTTTATAAACTGAGCCTTTATAGAAACAGAAATGCAGCTCTACAAGCAATGCAAAGCCTGCTGCTGTTCAGTCGCTCAGTCATGCCCGACTTCCTGTGACCGCACAGACTGCAACACGCTGCTTCCTCTGTCCTCCAGTGTCTCCTGAGTTTGCTTAAATTCATGTCCATACAGTTGGTGCTGCCATCTAACTGTCTCATCCTCTGCCTTCCCCTGCTCCTTTTGCCTTCAATATTTTCCAGCATCAGGGTCTTTTCCAATGAGTTGGCTCTTCGCATCAGGTGGCCATAGTATTGGAGTTTCAGCTTCAGCATCAGTCCGTCCAATGAACACCCAGGACTGATCTCCTTTAGGATGGACTGGCTGGATCTCCTTGCAGTCCAAGGGACTCTCAAGAGTCTTCTCCAACACCACAGTTCAAAAGCATCAATTCTTTGGCACTCAGCTTTCTTTATGGTCCAGCTCTTACATCCTTCCGAAGAGTGTCTTTTAATTTCATGGTTGCAGTCACGGTCTGTAGTGATTCAAATCCTACCTATCCTTTTTTCCCCTCTACCTATCCTTTTAATCAATCTCCAAACCTCCACTGTGAAGAAATGAAAGTGTTAGTCGCTCAGTTGTGTCTGACTCTTTGAGACTCCATGAACTGTAGACCACCAGGCTCCTCTGTCCTCAAAAGTCGGACATGACTTAGCACCTAACCAATAACAGCAAGCGTGTGTGTATATATATATAACTTTTGGGGGGGGGGCTATTTGTCTTGATAGTGTTAACTACAAATTGGCACTTGCCAAGGGCATTTGTCATCTGCCTCTGTGGAGACTGAACCCTGTACTGCGGCAGCTGTTGACCTTCGACAAGCCCTGAGGGAAGTTGAGTGTGGAGAATGAGGCACTCTGTGCTCCAAGGAAACTGGTGGAATAAGTCTTTAAATAGATATTTTTAGGAACTGATTTCATGATCTCAATCTTTGCATCTCCTCATATCCAAAAAGCACTAAATCCCTTCATGGTGACACCAGCTCCTTGTGACTAGCAGAAAACCTTTTGTAAAACAAGTGCTTGGTTACACTGAACTCCCCCTTCACCAACATCATATAGGTTGACCTTCCCCACTGCCTCTTTGGAGCAGTTTCTCAGGGCTATCTGAGGTGCTATCTCCCAGGCTGCAGTCCTCATTTTGCCCCAAATAAAACTTAACTCACACTCTCACGTTGTGCCCCTTTTTTTAGTTGACAGCAGTTTCATGCTTCCTTTCTCCTTCTTTCAGATTTAGTCACGATTGTTATTATTTTGTAATTTTTATCATTGTGCTATTTTGGAATTCATACATTCTACCATTTTTCTCACTGAAGTGGCTTCTCCAACTGCAGACCACAGGCTCTGAGCGTGTGGGCCTCCGGTAGTTACGGCTCATGGGCTCTAGAGCACTGGCTCAGTATTTGTGCTTTACGGGCATAGTTGCTCCGAGGCACGTGGGATCTTCCAAGACCGAGGATCAAACCTGTGTCCCCTGCATTGGCAGGTGGATTCTTTACCACTGAGCCACCAGGTAAGCCTAGGAATCATTGGGGTTTTTTTTGCTAGTGAATATCTCATTTCTGCCTACATGTACGTTTATCAATATTTGCTGAACATTCCCTCTGAGATCATGCTCCCTTTAATTGCCTCAGTTTGTCTCTGAGAAACCATCTTTATTTTTACTGTTATTTGAGTACACGTTGAAGTATACGATTCTATACTGATCTTCTTTTGAAGTCTGACACATTAAGGTGTTATTTTAGTTCCTTTGATTTTTACTGTTGCTGGTTGTTCTTTTGGGGTAAAAACAGTTCATCTTTCCCTTTGTTTTCTTTGCATCTCAATATAGCTGTATGTGAATTTTTAATTTCTCCACCCACCATGGTTTTCATCCTGTTTCTTAAAGCTGAGAATTCATACATTTTATTAAATCTAAGAAATATTTGGCTGTAATCACTTCAATGTTTTCTCTTCTCCATTCTCTTCACTTTCTTCTTGGAATAAAATTAGAAGGTTATCAGATCTCATCCTGTTTCATATTATTTAACCTTTTTATTTATTTATCTATTTCTTTCTTTTTTTATTTGTTTGTCTTTTTGCTTTTATTATGTTAACCTCCCTAACTGAGTATTCCATTTCTTTGTATAGCTGGGTTGGGAAAATATGTCAGATCTAACTTCCATTTCTATTTTTTTTTCCACCTATCTCTAATCTTTGATAGTTCATTAAATGAGTTTTTAGTTTTAATTTCTGTATTTTTTTATGTCTAATATTTCCAATTGTTTCCTTTAATAATCTGTCAGGACATGTTTGATAATCTGTAATTCCGTGACCATGCTTTTAGTTCTACACTTACTTTTAAAAATATTTTAAATATACCTGTGATTCCAACAACTCTAGAATCTCCAGCCCTTGACAGAAGAAACAAGGTATTTTTAGGTATTTGAAAATGCATGGGCTCTGTCTTCTGGTATCTGGATCTTAATCATTACCTGTCCTCATTTCTTTCCTTTAATTACTTTTGTATCATAAAGTAGAATGAAATTACAAATGTACCTTTTACAGAGTGTGTGTTTACTCATATTTGAACATACCAAACAAATTATTTGCTCTTGACATCATAAACAGTCTGATTATAGCCTTTAATAAACTTAGTTATGTGTCAGTACTTATTTCAGATGAGCACATGGCTGACCTAAAATAGAATTAGAACCCTCATATTAAGGTAGAAGAGGGGATGGAGGAAGGAGTAAGCCACTGGTGTAATGTCCACCACCGTACTGAGTTTTCATTTTCCGCATGTGTGAGAATTCCTCAAAAGTGCAGTATACATGAAACAAACATGTCACTGCTGAGATTTTCAAAGTATCTTCGAAACATACTTTTAAAAAATGTTTAAATTGAAGTATTATAAACATATCGAAAAATCTTTCATAACATGATTGATTAGTTCAATGAATTTCCACAAACTATATAATCACCCCCTAGATTAAAAAATAAAGACAGAACCCAAAATACATGACTCGAACCCAGCACCCCAAAGTTCCTTCAGACCTCTTTCGCATTATGCACCAGGGGGTCACCATTGTCAACTACTTGCAAATAAAGAAAATAATAATTCCTTTTGTGTCAACTTCATTTGCTCTACATTTTGTGAACTCACTCATATAACCATATACTTTAAGGATCCTTCTTCCCTATGAAACGATAGCATACACTTGCTGAAATATGCTAGAACTGGTTCACACATTCTACTGTTAGGAGGGTTTGGGTGGTTTATGCCTTTGGGAAATTTAAGAATAAAGCTGCTATGTACCGTCCTGTAAATGTCTTCTGGGAACATGTGTGTGCATTTCTAGTGTATTCTTTATTCCTCTGCCAGGAAGAACCACTGGGACACAGCAATGCCTATGTTCATCCTCGGATACTGACCGAGAGTTTTTCCAGATAGAATGAGTGTACATCTAACCCTCACACTGGCTGTCGAAGAGCATCTGGTTGGTTTGGTTGCTGCCTAGCCTCACCCACAATTGGTATTTTCTGGAAATGTCATATCAGCCATTCTGGGAATGCTCAAAAAGCACATCGAAATTTCAGATGCTTCTAGTCAGTTTGCAGATTCTGACAGTTTGCAGAGGCAAGAAGGGCAATCTGGTCAACCTCTGCCACTGTTGGGGCTGTTCCTTAGCATCTCATCCAAAATAAAGAACTGGGAGATAGTTTGGTGCTACTTGATATCACTGCCACCACAAGCCCTGGAAATGCACAAATAGTGGGAGATACAAAACATGAGGACAAATAGACGCTCAGAGGAACACTGGCGTCCCTTTTTGCAATTCCCTCATATCGCTAAGCAAAAGCAGTGAGTGAGCCGGCCCATCAGTGTACTACAAGTTCATCTGCATCCTCTGAGTTCCCCCAGAGGACCGGTGAGCAGAGCAGGTAAAGGGGGGCCATCTAATGCCAAGTTAAGATTGTCTTTGTCTGAGGCAGAAATGTTGCTTTCTTGATTTTTTTCTTAATCAGCCTAGCTCAGATATGACCTGATCAGGCACATCATAGAGTTTATTTACAGTTTCCTTGGAGGACTGGAAGGGTAGTCTCTTGCCAGCTGTTTCCTTCTTTCTTTTTATCACAGTATAGTTGATTTACAATGTTGTTTGTGTTAATTTCTTCTGTACAGCAAAGTGACTTAGTCATACACATATATATTCTTTTTTACATTCTTTTCCATTTTGGTTTATACCAGGAGATTGGATATAGTTCCCTGTGCTCTACTCTAGGACCTTGTTTATTCATTCTAAATGTAACAGTTTGCATTTACTAACCCCAAAGTCCCTCTTCCCTTTTGTCAACTCTTCCCCCCGTCTTTTGTCAACTGTTTCTGACTTGCTGCTGCTGCTGCTAAGTCGCTTCAGTCGTGTCTGACTCTGTGCGACCCCAGAGACGGCAGCCCACCAGTTCTTCCCTGGGATTCTCCAGGCAAGAACACTGGAGTGGGTTGCCATTTCCTTCTCCAAAGCATGAAAGTGGAAAGTGAAAGTGAAGTCACTAAGTCATGCCCAACTCTTAGCGAGGCTAAGAGGCTCTTGATTTTTTCTGAGCTCTTAGACTCCTACCAGGCTCTTCCATCCATGGGATTTTCTAGGCAAGAGTACTGGAGTGGGGTGACATTGCCTTCTCCGGTTTCTGACTTAAGAGGCACTAAAATATGGGAGTATCAGGTTATAAACTGTTGGTAGGGGACCTTTCTCCAGCAGCAATTTTTCCTCTTCAATTAAGACTTTTGAAATTGACAACCAGGACAGACTTGAGACACATCCTCCAGGAAACATTTATGTCTTTTGGTATTTGTAGGTGTCTGCTATTCTTGCTTATAGGTTTTCTAGTCTTGACCACTGTTTCTCATCTGATTCTCTAAAGTCAGAAGGAGAGCAAACTATCTGTGTGAACACACTGTGACCTGATCCTCATGGTGCTTTCATTTCTGTAACTGCAGGTGGCTTCAAGAGAAAGCAAAAAAACAAACAAATGAACTTCTGGGTCAGTTACTTGCTGGG
Organism: Bison bison bison; assembly: GCF_000754665.1. Classification (NCBI taxonomy): domain Eukaryota; kingdom Metazoa; phylum Chordata; class Mammalia; order Artiodactyla; family Bovidae; genus Bison; species Bison bison. Next base: position 501,307 of record NW_011494660.1, on the reverse strand, counting down.
GAAAAAAATCCAGATGATAAGAAAGGTGGGTTTTTCCTTCTGGCTTTAATCTAGACAACCAGCCCTATTCCAACTTTCTGGTGGAAGTGAGGATTGAGAGGAGGCAGAAGAAAACGATTTTCTAGGTAAAGAACTGTGGCTGTGTTTCTGTAAGCTGCTGCACTCCCTTTAGATAGCACGGGTTTGTCATGGGGTCTGGGACACATCTTCTCGTCACTTTGTGTGGTGTGTCTTTCCCCTAGATTACATCTCCCTTCCACAGCAAAACTGCAAGTGTCAACTTTTTCAGTAAAAACTTCTGTCACCTGGGACTTCCCTGGGTGGTCCAGTGGTTGGGAGTCTGCCTTATAATGCAGGGGATGTGGGTTTGATCCCAGGTCAGGGAACTAGGATCCCACACGCCGTGGAGCAAGTAAGCCTGACAGCCACAACTGGGGAATCCGTGCCACTGCAATGAAAGACCCCACACCACACATCAGGGATCCTGCATGTGGCAGCTAAAGCCCTACACAGCCACATAAACAAACACATGAATATACAAAGTATTTTTAAAAATCCTGTTACCATTACCTCGTGGGTATGAGTGCATCCTCTTTCCACCCTAGTTGGGTGCCTTGCAATCCCATTATGACTGTAACCACTCAGAGTTACTATTAGACCCCAAAGTTAAGAATAAATTCTTCCACAGGACTGTCCTTTCTTTAGATACCCAGTCACAATTCAGTGGTCCCCAGACTACTGGTACTTCCCCAAGACTGGAGATAAATTTAGGGGTCCCCATGACCCCCTCAGGTTTGATACTTTACTATTAATGATTCACAGAACTCAGGAAAGGGCTATACTTATTACTGAAGTTTTATTTTATTATTTACTATTATATATTTATTACATAGGATGAGGTCTGTGAGAGGATCCTGGAAGCATAGCTTCCATCGCCTCTCCCTGTGGGGTCAGAGTATACCACCCTCCAGCACATTCATGTATTCACCAAACAAAAACTCCACTGAGTTTTAGTGTCTCTAATTTTTACTGGGGTTTCATTATGTAGGCATAATTGACTAAAGCATTGCCCAAACGATTGAAGTTGTGCGCTGTCTGCCCTCCCCTCTCCTAGTCTTTGACCATGGTCAAAGATCATATGATCTATGATCATATGATCATACCTGTCTGAGCATCAACATTTGCTATAGCATTTATATAACAAATACAGCAAGAGTACCAGCATGAATATAACATTTGGAGGAGCAAGTGTGGGGCACAGGTTTTTTGGCTCCAGTGTACTTCATAATACATGTGTCTATCAATACCATAATTATAATTTTACTAATAATGCCAGTGTTAGACCATATTGGAAAATGGCAGATATAAACTGAAAAATAGAAGTCAAGAGATACTGACACGTTACTAAAGTTCCTTTCAGTCAGTCATAATTAGTTCAGCCCATCATCATGGTGTATATCCAAGACGTCCCCATGGGCCAGGGTCACACAACCATGCAGACTTCCATTTGAGATTGTCAGGTTCCAAAAAAAGGAGCTGTCTCAGCTCGATATGCTTCACTCTTTCTGGCATCTGGAATAACTGGACTAAGGGCTATTTTTGGGACGAATACAAGGTTTATTCCATTGCATAATCCATGTATTCATTCCTTTACCCTCAGTATTACTTCCCCGTCTCTCCTCTGATACAGAACCAATGTGCTATTTCTACACTAGACAATACGGGTGCATTTACTGTGACTCCCATTTTGACCAGAGGAAGTGAAAGCACAACTCATTCAATCAGGTCCTTAAGGATTCTGACATAAAAATATAAAGGTATAGTTACAATTTCTTATCTAGAAACCATGTCTGATTCTGACAATTGCAGTTGCAACCCAATCCTGGAACTACTGGGTCAGTAGGAAAAAAAAATTGAGGTGATGGGGGAAGAAAGAAACATATATAGACATGCCATCATCTTTCCCCAGTGGGAAGAAGTGCATAGACAGGGACTTCCTGTGTGGTCCAGTGGTTAAGTATCTGCCTTCCAGTGCTGGGGACAGGGGTTTGATCCCTGGTCTGGGAACTAAGATCCCCCATGCTTCAGGGCAACTAAGCCCACACACTGCAACTACAGAGCCCTCAACTCTAAAGCCAATGAACCACAACTAGAGAAAGCCCGTGCACGGCAATGAAGACCCAGTGCAGCCAAAACAATAAAAGAAACTTGGTAGTCATACCAGCATCCTCTCCCACAACCTCTTCCCAGATCCATCAGAAAAGTAGGAGGATCTATCTAGTGGGGACATATCCTCAGCACCGGTCACGGTGAGTGTGAGCAAACCCTTGTAAAGGTGAGTAAGCAAGCCTGTCCTAACTATCTCCCTGTGTTTTGGGCTTCCGAGTTGAAGCTAGTGGTAAAGAACCCACCTGCCAATGCAGAATACATAAGAGATGCAGGTTTGATTCCTGGATAGGGAAGATCCTTTGGATGAGGGCACAACAACCCACTCCAGTATCCTTGCCTGGAGAACTCCACGGACAGAGGAGCCTTGCGGGTTACAGTCCATAGGGTCACAGAGTTGGACATACCTGAAGCAACTTAGCACATGCATGCCCCTTGTTGTAGAGAAATGAATGATCTAGTTGCCTATCCCAATTCTCTATCAGATCACTATTCTGAGAATGAGTGTGTGTTCCTTGGTCTAAGAAAATCTAACTGGGTGTTCTAAATTGGTCCAGAACCTTCTGTTCTCGTTCTTTTGTTGTACACTGAGCATCTGCCTTTACCAGCTGGTACTTATAGTCTGGTCCAAAGTCAGGGTCTATTCCCATCAGGATGCAAGGAGAGCCCCTGGGACTCTGACATTGGTCCCATACCAGCTTTCCCCCTAGGGACTCTGCTCTGTGGCCATCTGCAGTTTCCATCACTGTTGTTGGCTGACAGAACAGTTCTTATTGGCATTTCATGTCTCAAAGGGTGCAAGAAGAAAACACGTAGCTTCATCCACTTCTGTTTTATTGCAGTCCATGGGCCAAGATGGCCACCTCAAGCAAGCACACTGATACATCCACTCGTCTATTCCAATCAACCCTTAAGAAAAGGGTTTTTCTGATGGCATTGAGACACCCACCTTTCAAACACTCCTCAAATTTCCATAGTGATTTCCATAGGGCTACATCCTGTTCAGGTATCCTTCCTTTTTAAAGATATATATTTTTAAAATATCTATTTATTTATTTGCCCACACTGGGTCTTTGTTGCAGCATGCAGGATCTTTTTAGTTGCCGCATGCAAACTCTTAGCTGCAGCATGTGGGATCTAGTTCTCTGACCAGCGATCGAACCTGGGCCCCCTGCACTGGGAGCATGGAGTCTAAGCCATTGGGCCACCAGGGAAGTCCATGAGCATCCTTCTAATAGGACTATTTTCCAGTACTCTCATGTCTGACTATATTGCCCTGGCTCTAGGTCACATCCCATTAGTAAAAAACAGGGGCAAACACCATTCGGTTTAGTCTGCTGAGCTAATTTATTTTTACTTTCTTTGATTAACATGACAGTCTTCCAAACAGAACACACTCTGTTGACCTTAGAACTGCCATCCAAAAGCTAAGCAGCTCTGTGCTGGTCAATCAAGAGCTGTTTATAGGGCGCTGTCCAAGTGGCAGTGGATTCAGGCAGCCCCTCATGTGGTTCTCAAGGCAGTCCTAAAGGAAAAGATCGTACTTGCTCACAAATGTGCTAACTCTTTACACTCCCCTTGCAGCATCTGGGCATTGCCCTTCATATTACAGTGTCTCTCTGATCTCTCAAGATATTATGGATAGTTCGGGTTTCAACTATTTTATATCCTTCAGTTGTAGGGGAGAGTCAATAAATATCTGATTCAAGTTATACGTGCTCCTCAAATGGAAATTCTTTAGTCCAAGATGCCAGGAGCTGTTGCAGGGCAGCGGGTGGGGCCCAGAGGATTTTGCCGTAATCCCCAGTCTGCAGTCTATACAGCCTTCTTTATGGTCCAACTCTCACATGTGTACATGACTACTGGAAAAACCATAGCTTTGACTATACTTAACATGGTTGGCAAAGTGATTCTCTGCTTTTTAATATGCTGTCTAGGTTTGTCATAGCTTTTCTTTCAAGGAGCGCCTTTTAATTTCATGGTGGCAGTCACCATCTGCCGTGATTTTGTGTGTTAGTTGCTCATTTGTGTCCAACTCTTTGCAATCCCATGGACTGTAGCCCACTAGCTCCTCTGTTTATAGGATTTTCCAGGCAAGAATACTGGCATCAGTTGCCATGCCCTTCTTCAGGGGATCTTCCTAACTCAGGGATCGAACCAGGTCTCCTTCATTGCAGGCAGATTCTTTACCATCTGAGCCAACAGGGAAGCCCTGCTGTGATTTTGGAGCCCAAGAAAATAGAATCTGTCACTGTTTCCATCGTTTCCCCATCTATTTGCCATGAAGTGATGGGACTGGATGCCATGATCTTAGTTTTTTGAATGCTGAGTTTTAAGCCACCTTTTTTCATCCTCCTTTCCTCTTCCTCAAGAGGCTCTTTAGTTCCTCTTCACTTTCTGCCATGAGAGTGGTATCATCTGCATATCTGAGGTTGTTGGTATTTCTTCTGGCCATCTTGATTCCAGCTTGTGATTCATCCAGCCTGGTATTTCACATCATATACTCTGCATATAAGTTAAATAAGCAGGGTGACAATATAAAGACTTGATGTACTCCTTTCCCAATTTTGAACACGTCCTTTGTTCCATGTCCTGTTCTAACTGTTGCTTCTTCACCTGCATACAGGCTTCTTAGGAGACAGGTAAGGTGGTCTGGTATGCCCATCTCTTTAAGAATTCTCATTAGCATTTCCAATTAATACTGCTTGAAGGGTAGATTTCTGTGCCTTTGTTTTATCCTAGCAGGGAGGGGAAACATTTTCTCAGTTCAGTTCAGTCGTTCAGTCGTGTCCGATTCTTTGCGACCCCATGAATCGCAGCACGCCAGGCCTCCCTGTCCATCACCAACTCCCGGAGTTCACTCAAATTCATGTCCATCTAGTCGGTGATGCCATCCAGCCATCTCATCCTCTGTCATCCCCTTCTTCTCCTGCCCCCAATCCCTCCCAGCATCAGAGTCTTTTCCAATGAGTCAGCTCTTCGCATGAGGTGGCCAAAGTACTGGAGTTTCAGCTTTAGCATCATTCCTTCCAAAGAAATCCCAAGGCTGATCTCCTTAAGAATGGACTGTAGTCAGACACAATAACTATCCCCATAATACATTCAAGTGAAGCAGACACAGCCACCTCACACAGAGCCTGAAAAAACATTTCAAATTTTACCCCAAAATTTCACCTTAATCCTACCAACTCTTGTATTTCTACATTTTTCAATTTAATTGTAGGCTCCATTAGGATTTTCCCAACAGATTTTAGTAGCTCAGAGTTTATGAGGTTCCCTTATCAAGGAGTCTGAGAAACTTCTCCACTCCCTTATCATTCCAAAACTCAGGAGCATAAGGCTTTATGTCCCAGCAAAGGGAGGAGCCAAGATACCCTGGCTTTTTTGTCAATCTTTATTTTGATAAATCTGCTGACAATTGCCCCAGTTGATTCCAGGTTAATCAACTGGAATCTTTGGAAACTGGAATCAACTGTAATCTGTGCCTTCTGGTTTTTAAAATTCCTCCAAACTGGGTTAAGTAGAATGGACAGGCTTTTGGGGGGGACCCTGAGGAGGTCCTAATGGTCCACCATCCTTCGACAGGGCTCCATGAAGACCTTTGTTTCAGTGCCACTAACGTCTGCTTTACTCAGCCCATTCCATTCAAGCCATGTAGGGGTTTCCATTCTGTTGGGATGAGTCCCTTTATACTGCTTTCTGCCTCTCTACATATTTTTGTTAATTAATCTATGGTTTAAAATTTACTTATTTATTTGGCTGCTCCTGGTCTTAGTTGAGGCACCCAGGATCTTCAGTCTTCGTTGTGAAATGTGGAATCTAGCTCACTGACCAGGGATTGAACCTGGGTCCCCTACATTGGGAGCTCTGAGTCTTAGCCACTGGGCCACCTGGGAAATCTCTAATTAATCTGTTTTTAATTCACATCCTTAAGACCCATAAGGTGAGACTGAGAGAGGAAAATCCAATAAGCTGGGACTTCCTTGGTGGTCCAGTGACTAAGATTCCATGTTCCCAATGCAGGGGGCCTGGTTCAATCCCTAGTCAGGTAACTAGATTCCAAATGCCACAACAAAACATCCAGTGAGCCACACCTGAGACTCAGCAAAGCCAAATAAATAAATCAATATTTTTCAAAAATCCAGGAAGTCACTTGGGGGCCTTTGTTTGCTTTTACAGCTGTAAGTCTACATGATGAGCCCATGCAATAGGGGCACTTGCCCTAGATAATCACAGCACTTGCCATGCCCTAGATAAGTGGCATACTCTGTGCACTGAAACTGTGACTATCATAAAGCTAAGGATCCAGCAAGCAAAGGATATCAGCTGCTTCATCTGAGATGGACCACTTGGCAGAGTCCGATAGTCCCCTTTCTCAAGATTCACACATTTTACCCTGCCTTTTATCCAATCCACAAGGGTACTACTTTCTCAGGAGTAACCTGTGGTGTATCTGGATCATGCATAGCCACCTAGGATGGTTCTGTAGTGAGATGTGGGTCCTGTATAAACCCAAACATGCTCTTCCTCTCAGTTCAGTTCAGTTCAGTCTCAGTCGTGTCCGACTCTTTGCGACCCCACAGACTGCGGCACTCTAGGCCTCCCTGTCCATCACCACCTCCTGGAGTTCACTCAAACTCATGTCCATTGAGTCGGTGATGCCATCCAACCAGCTCATCTTCTGTCATCCCCTTCTCCTCCCACCTTCAATCTTTCCCAGCATCAGGATATTTTCAAATGAGTCATTTCTTTGCATCAGGTGGCCAAAGTATTGGAGATAAGAAAGCCTTCCTCAGTGATCAGTGCAAAGAAATAGAGGAAAACAATATAATGGGAAAGACTAGAGATCTCTTTAAGAGAATTAGAGATACCAGGGGAATATTTCATGCAAAGATGGGCTCGATAAAGGACAGAAATGGTCTGGACCTAACAGAAGCAGAAGTTATTAAGAAGAAGTGGCAAGAATACACAGAAGAACTATACAAAAAAGATCTTCATGACCCAGATAATCACGATGGTATGATCACCCACCTAGGGCCAGACATTCTGGAATGCAAAATCAAGTGGGCCTTAGGAAGAATCACTATGAACAAAGCTCATGGAGGTGATGGAATTCCAGTTGAGCCATTTCAAATCCTAAAAGATGATGCTATGAAAGTGCTGCACTCAATATGCCAGCAAATTTGGAAAACTCGGCAGTGGCCACAGGACTGGAAAAGGTCAGTTTTCATTCCAATCCCAAAGAAAGGCAATGCCAAAGAATGCGCAAACATCCACACAATTGTACTCATGTCACATGCTAGCAAAATGATGCTCAAAATTCTCCAAGCGAGGCTTCAACAGTACGTGAACTGTGAACTTCCAGATGTTCAAGCTGGATTTAGAAAAGGCAGAGGAACTAGAGATCAAACTGCCAATATCCACTGGATCATTGAAAAAGCAAGAGAGTTTCAGAAAAACATCTGCTTTATTGACTATGCCAAAGCCTTTAACTGTGTGGATCACAACAAACTGTGGAAAATTCTGAAAGAGATGGGAATACCAGACCACCTGACCTGCCTGCCTCTTGAGAAATATGTATGCAGGTCAGGAAGCAACAGTTAGAACTGGACATAGAACAACAGATTGATTTCAAATAGGGAAAGGAGTATGTCAAGGCTGTATATTGTCACCCTGTTTATTTAACTTATATGCAGAGTACATCATGAGAAACGTTGGGCTGGATGAAGCACAAGCTGGAATCAAGATTGCTGGGAGAAATATCAATAACCTCAGATATGCAGATGACACTATTTTTATGGAAGAAAGCAAAGAAGATCTGAAGAGCCTCTTGATGAAAGTGAAAGAGGAGACTGAAAAAGTTGGCTTAAAACTCAACGTTCAAAAAATGAAGATCATGGCATCCAGTCCTATCACCTCATGGCAAATAGATTGGGAAACAGTGGAAACAGTGATAGACTTTATTTTCTTGGGCTCCAAAATCACTGCAGATGGTGATTGTAGCCATGAAATAAAAAAAAAAAAAATGCTTACTCCTTGGAAGAAAAGCTATGGGCAACCTAGACAGCATATTAAAAAGACAGAGACATTACTTTGCTGACAAAGGTCCGTCTAGTCAAAGCTATGGTTTTTCCAGTGGTCATATATAGATGTGAGAGTTGGACTCTAAAGAAAACTCAGCGCTGAAGAACTGATGCTTTTGAACTGTAGGTGTTGAAGAAGACTCTCGAGAGTCCCCTGGACTGCAAGGAGACCAAACCAGTCAATCTTAAAGGAATTCAGTCCTGAATATTCATTGGAAGGACTGATGCTGAAGCTGAAATGCCAATATTTTGCCACCTGATATGAAGAACTGACTTCTTAGAAAAAACCCTGATGCTGAGAAAGATTGAAGGCAGGAGGAGAAAGGGATGACAGAGGGTGAGATGGTTGGATGGCATCACCAACTCTATGGACATGAGTTTGAGCAAGCTCTCGGAGTTGGTGATGGACAGGGAAGCCTGGAGTGCTGCAGTCTATGGGGTCGCGAAGAGTTGGACGTGACTGAGCAACTGAACTGAACTGAACTGATACTTTACATCTGAAACTAATGTGATATTGTAAAGCAACTGTACTTCAGTTAAAAAATACGGTATAATTTCCATTCCACTGAAGGAAGGAAGTTAGCATAGAAGAAAATACGTAAGGGAAAATGGCAAAAACTTCACAATTTGTAAAACATAGATCTTGGAACCTCAGAAAACCCTGAACCTAACATGTCATAATTAATCTGCTAAAAATCAAAGGTGAAGAAAAATCTTGAAAGAAGTCAGAGAAGAATGACACACTATATGTAAAAGAATGTCAATTCAAAGGCCTGCAATTTATCAGGAAACAGGGGCCAGAAAATATATTTAAAATACTGGAAGAAAAAACTACCAATCCAGGACATTATATGCTGCAAAGATATACTTACAATCGAAGGCAGAACAAAGGGTGATGAAGACGAAAAAAAGCCTAGAGGCATTAATCATCAGGCAACTAGATACAAAACAATATCAAAGGGATTTCTTCAGATTAAAGTGAAAACACACAAAAGTGCCGAATCTGGAACTTCAGGGATAAAGGAAGAGGAACAGAAGTGGTAGTATCTGGATAAATGTGATAGTCTATTATTTTCTCCTCTTAAATTCTTTATATA
>NW_011494660.1:479910-491861 GCF_000754665.1 Bison bison bison | reverse complement strand
ATATATATATATAACTTTTGCATGAAAAAAAATTATACCATAATCTCAGAGGGTGGGGTTCAGTTCATGTTGATGTTACACATATGACAACTAAAACATAAAAAATAGAGTAAAAGACTATATTGCTGTAAGGCCTACATTTTACTATTGTCAAAACAAAAACTGCACCCAAGAATGTTAAATAGGCAAGGAAGATGTCATTCAAGATTCCTGCAGTAAGGGAGAGAGAGAGCAGAACTCAGCCTGAGCTCGGTTTCACTGAATCCAAAGGTAGGAGAGTTTTAAGTGCTGAGGTTAATGTTGATCTATGGGGTGAGTCCAGGTCATTGTGTCATTCTTGAGTTTGCAATGGCTTTTCTCTGTGATTAGGACACCTGTGTGTGCTATTTAGTACCATTTAAAGTCAGGCTCCTACCCTCTCACAGACACATGTGGTACACATGTCCCTCCTTGCCTGCCTGGCTGCCACTTCAGTTGGCCTCCCCACCAGCAGCATCTTGATGGTGTGGGCACCAAGGGAAAGGGCAGGAGGACACACAGTTGGTGATCCCAAAGTTGCCACTTTGTTTAGGGGTGCTGAATCAGGAAACCCGTTTTTGAGTTCCCTCTCTGCTGGGTGGGGACTGAGGACTCTTTCCTGTACAGTTAGTTCCCCTACAGCTCTGGGGCCTGGCCTGGGGAGAAGGGCCACTGCCTTGCCAATAAGCTCATTACCCCTAAGGCAAACATCTCCAGCTCTTAGACCCCAGGACATTGGGAAGCGCTAGAGAGTCTGAGGTGAACTGCGCTTGTGCTGCCTCCAGTCCTCGAGTGCCCTCTGCACACATGCTGTCTCTGCAGGACCTTTGCTTGGGGCAGTCCCATGCGCCTGCACCCATTCTTGGCTCCTGTATTCAAGAGCTGCATCCCAGAAGCAGGCCAAACAGGGCTTGTGTCGCCTGTAGAGGTTGGGAACTGGAGGAGAGCGCTTGAAGCCCAGTTCTCTATCTGAGGACTGACCTCATTCAAGTGTTCAATGGGCAATTACCTGAGCAGACTCTGCCCCTCACCCCCACGAAAGGCACTGGGGGCCAGCATGTGCCAGGAGCTTGGCAGCACAAGCCCAGCTTCCTTCAAGTTGAGGGTTTCAGGAACACGTATGGGCTTTACCCCAGATCTGGACTGATTTGCAACACTCAACATTGTAGTAGAGACAATGGGTCAAGGGGCTGAGTATAAAACACTGCTATGGGGGAAGCTCTGGCCTCAATACCTAGGGTTTCTTTGGTCAGAGAACCCCCATGGCGGCCACAGGACCCTGCACTAGAATAATAGTAACCCCGTTTTTGGACGCACTGCTTCCCCTACCTTAAGTCACATCCCCAGGGGCCTGCCCTGGTAGAGCCCCCATTCTTCTAGCCAAGAGCCGAGTAGCATTGCCAGCAACACTGCCTTTAGGGGCATGTTCATCCCAGTCTCTACCCTTGGGAACCCTGCTTATGAGGCCAGCACAAGGAGTAACCTTGTTGTTAACAGTTCCCTCATCACCTGCCAGGGTTTGGTTGGACACAAAACTGTTGGGCCAACCAAGTCATTTTCCCCCAGGTTAGGATCCAGTCACTCTCTTGGGGTCTAAGAGATGAATGCTAGCCTGAGTGAATAGCGCTTCCTAGAGAAGTAGTCAGTGTCTATGTTCCTTCCAGGCTGGACCTTGTATGAGCCCCATTTCAATGAGATACACATGTGTAGGTGTGACCTCTGTGATACTGGAGCAAAGTGGGCACACAGAGATACAGCATTCCCTCTCCCTGCTCTGCAGTTTTCCACAAAAGTGGGTAGTTGTGGCTGTTGTCTGTAAACAGAAGTCCTTGCCCTGTCCCCTCCAGGCACGCAGCAGGCATGCTCTTATCAAGTGCAACAGGTTCACCCCCTTTCTCAGCCCCAACAGGTTCATCCCCTCTCTCAACCCCTCTCCCCATTTTTGTCTCAGAACCCTTGGGTCTTCTTCATGATTTACAATCAAGCCTTATTCTTGTTGTTTTTCATAATTCTCATGTTTGTACTTTGCAGATCATGGGGAAAACACTGACTTGTAAGAGTGATGATTAGGAAGTCAGAGCTGTTTTAAAGTTTCCTGTGGCCACTCAGCTCAAGGGGTGTGGACAGTAGCACAGACAAGGGAGAACAAGGGCAAAGGATAGAAAATAGTTACAAATATGGTATACATTAATCCAATTATCTCAATAACACTTTAAATATGAATGGTCTAAATATATCAGTTACAAGACACAGACCATCAGAATGGATTAAAAGAACTGCCTGTGCATTTTGTGGGTGCATGCTCAGTTATGTCTGACTCTTTGTGATGCCATGGACTGTAGCCAACTAGGCTCCTCTGTTCAGGGATTTTCCAGGCAAGAATACCGGAGTGGGTTGCCATTTCCTTTTCCAGGAGATCTTCCTGACCCAGGGATCAAACCCGCGTCTGTGTCTCCTGCATTGGTAGGTGGATTCTTCACCACTGTGCCACCTGGGAAGCTCCTTTAACACCCTCAAATTTTACTGAGCTCCATGGCCATAATTTTTTTCAGTTCTGAGCCACAGACCCAAATGGCAATTACCAGAAGGCACTTATGATTCATATTCACTTCTGATGGCAGGTTCCTACTCCCTTGGCTACGGGTAAGTGCAAATGAGGTTGTGACCAGGAACCTTTCCTCAACTCTTGAAGATATTGTAGAATCTTCTGCTAAAGCCATAGCTGTCTGATAAAAATCCCTAGACTCTCTGGCAGAAACGGTTTTTGATACTAGAATAATCCTTGATTATCTCTTGAGTAAGGAGGAGTTTGTGTAAGGGCTAATGTGACTTGTTGCACTTGGATTGATGCTTCTCAAGAAGCTAAGATTTGGCTATGTAAGATCAGCGAACAAACCAGTTATCTTAAGAAAATGACCCCTTAATTGTGGTCTTTCTCTGACTTATTTGATTCTGATTGATTTGGGTCTTGGGGGCTGCAGCTCCAAAGTACATGACAAGTATTGGGAATTATCCTGCTTGTGGTAATCATAGTAGTCTCCCCAGGGCTCAGTGTTCTCTGAAAATCTTCAAATGCATATTTGCAGCCACTAATGAGCTAGCAAAAGATCTCCCTAAAACCAGAGCATCAGAAAAGGAATGACGAGAATGACTGGCTTAAAGTATGTGAATCTGATGTTTCGGCCTGTAGACACCACAGAGAGATTCAGCAAAAACTTAGAGAACTTCAGAGCAATAGTTGGGAGTAATGCCAATTCCTTTGATCACATCTCAGTTAGCCTGAGCATCTCACTGAAAGGGGGAAATTGATAAAAACAAGACAACAGGCCCCAAATGGAGTCACTTATGCTAAGTTTCACAGCACCAAACTGAGAGTTAATTATACTTTTGGCTCTCCCAGGAATGCAATCCTAAGTCAGTCAACCAAGAATTGCATAAACAGCTCTAGTTAAGTAGTAACCTACTTGATAGACCTCATCCCATAAAGGAAAGTGACTTTGCCACCGTTCTACTTTTTCTTAGGAGAACGTCCTTGTCCCTTCTGCCTATACTCTCCTTGGAGCACCTTTCCATCTGTTAGATTGGGTGCTGCCTGATTCATGAATCATTAAATAAAGTCAATCAAAATCTTTAAAATTTACTCAATTTTGTTTTTTAACACTACTCTGGAGTAGTGTAGATTTCCTAAATCTTTGCTTGTTGCTTCCAAGTTTGTGCATTGTCAAATGATGGTTAGCACTTTTTACCAAGAAAAAAAAAAATAATTTTATAAGTAAGGTATGTACTGGGTTAGCCAAGAAATTCATTTCGTTTTTTCTGTAAGACGGCTCTAGTAGTGCTTAGTTGTCCTTAACTTCATTTGAAACAATTTTTTTAGGTTATATTGTGATAGCTGTCATATTAGCCTCGTGTTTAAAAAAAATCAAAATTAGTGAGTTTTGTGTATCCATTTTAATACTGAAGATGGAAAGAAAAAAGCAACATTTTTTGGCATATTATGCTTTATTATTTCAACAAAGGTAAAAGCACAACTGAAATGCCAAAAAAAAAAAAAAAAACCAAAAGGATTGTGCAATGTATGGTGAAGGTGCTGTGACTGATCAAACATGTCAAAGTGGTTGGCCAAGTTTCATGCTGGAGATTTTTTCTTGCTGCATGATGCTTCATGGTCAGGTAGACCAGTTGCAGTAATCGAGAACCATTAACATTATACCATGAGAAAGACAGCCAAAATACTCAAAATATCTAAATCAAGCACTGTAAAATCACTTGCAGCAGCTTGGTTAATTGCTTTTCAAACTATTACGTGTCATTTCAGGGGCTCTGAAGTGCTCTGGTACCACAGTCCTTTATGTCTCAGTACAGAAAGAATTCAGCAAGAGGCAAAGAGGAAGATGAAAAGTGACTTGATTAGAACAGGATGCTCCTGAGGTTTACAACAGGCGGGCAAGGGGATGCCATCTCTGAGAACTTAGTGGGCTACAGTTTTATAATCAAAGGAAAAGTGAGGAGGGGGAGAAGAACTTTGTCTTGAGTACAAGTTATGCTTTCATTATCCGCTCCTTCTGCCGGTTGGGCATGGGTTTTCTTATCCCTACATAGTCCAGCTAGGTCCACAAATTATTTTTTATATGTGCAGAAAGCATGTCCTAGAGATCATTAATTTACTGGGCTCACTAGGTAGGATATGGGTCTCATGCCACCATTGTTTTATTGCTTTCAGGCCTGTCTCCCACTTCTGTAGCATGGTTTTGTTGCTAAGCAAACCAACTCTCTTTAGTAATCATTAACTAACAGGGATCTTTCCTATTTTTTCTACTTAAAATTCTCTAGTGGGATTAACTATTTAATCACCTACATGGTTGCGCAGTGGCAAAGAATCCACCTGCCAGTGCAGGAGAGGCAAGAGACAAGGGTTCCATCCCTGGGTGAGTAAGATCCCCTGGAAAAGAAAATGGAAATGGCAACCTACTCCACAGTTCTTACTGTGAAAATTCCGCTGACAGAGGAGCCTGTCCGGCTATTGTCCTTGGGACTGCAAAGTCCATACCACTGAGTGAGCACACTTGTCCCTTGACTCTGTCCCTATCAATGGCATGACCACACCACAACCTATTTTCTGGTACATAGGTTCCTCTGTCCACAGAAATCTCCAGGCAAGACTACTGGGACAAGTACCCATTCCCTTCTCCAGGGGATCTTCCAGACCCAGGGACTGAACTCAGGTCTCCTGCATGCAGGTGGATTCTCTACTGTCTGAATCACCAGGAAAGCCCTATTACAAATAAAGCTGCTATGAACATTCTCATGTAAACCTTTGGTGGACACGTGCACTCAGTTCTCTTGCAGGGTAACTGCTGCGTTTTAGGGTGAGTGTATGCTTAGCTTTAATAGACACTGTGGAAACAGTTTTCTAAACTGGTTGTACCCTAGGGCTCAAGTTTTATGACTCACTATCCACTCTCATTTAGAAAGGAGCTACTTTAAGAGGCACTGGGAATGCACAAACGACACAAACGTGCTTGACTCAGCTCGGTGCGTTTCTTCAAATTCTTAAGATATTGTCAGCCAGACCCCCTAATTTCACGGATGAATAAACGTATTAGCAACTGCAGTACCGCCCACGAACAAATTTCTCATTCAAATTTTCCAAAAAGGGGTATTTCTAAGAGGACCAGGGTTAGCTCACAGGGTGAAGAAAGTAAGGCGGCACCACCTCCCCTAGTTCATTCTCCCCAAGGAGTGCGGACCTCCTCTCAGCCGGAACAAAGAAGTCGGTCCTAGAGGCCGCGTGAGGTTCCGGTCAGGCCCCGCCTCTCAGCTAAGCACATGCGCAGAGTCAGCCCTACGGAGCCCTTCGGCCCAGGCGCGCGTGACGTAGAAGCGTACGCCGGTGCGTGATGACACACGGACGTGCGCTCGGTGGCTCATAGGGGAAGATGGCGGCTGCTCTTTTGGAGGAGTGGGATTGAGAGGGGAGGAGGGAGGGGGCCCGACGGGAGAGACATTCCTGACTGTGAAGACGAACATATCGCTCGCCAGTCGTTAGGACCTCTGATCAGCGCCCGAGGGTGAGTGCGGCGGCGGCATGGGACCGCTCACCTGCAGCAGGCGGCCGCACTCCGCCATTTTCGTGCTCGGCCGTTGCGTGCTTTGGGGACCTCAGGGGTGCCTGTGGAAGAGTTGGAAGAGCTGGGAGGATCGACCTCCCGAGGGCTCTTTGAGGCGGGTTTGGGCCTTACGGGAGGGGGCTAGCAGCTTGAGGCAGACCAGGAAGGGCGGACATGGTAAGGCTAAGGCCCTGACTTGGGACCTGTGACGACGCGAAGACGTAGGTAGGGTAGGCCGCGGAAAACACTGAAGTTTGGAGGAGTGAAGCGCCTTAAAACTGAAATTGGGGGCGGGAGTGGAAGGGGTTGGGCCGAGAATTGAATGGTTTGAGTGGTTGGTTGAAGAGGTCATGGAAAGTTAGTTAATACGAAACCTGTAAAACGGCGAAGGTTTAGTTAGCCTCGTTTTTATCTTGACCTAAAGTCTGTAATTTTAACACGTATAAGTCCACAGCTAGGTAGGCAAAAAACCCCTGCTCCTGCGGAATAGCTTTATTATTGTTTTGTTTGGTTTAGATCGTGCTCTCTGCAGGTGGCCGTTAGTAACTCCCTGCACATTTCTGATTTTGAGTTCTGGCAGTTAGATACTTAGGATCATAGAAGGCATTCTTTTTTTTTTTTTGAGGAAATATAAAAACTGTTGATACATGCATGTAAACCCTTGTAATTGGTGGTCCTTCCGGAGAAAGGAGGCGGGTCGATAGGGAATTCAGTAGTTGGACATGTTTAAATCAAATCAGAAATGCATAGATTATTTCTAGAAAACCTGTCATGAATGATTTGAAGTATTTTCTACTCAGATGACATTATGTTGAGTGTTCCGGGAACTTTGGAAGACTAGAAAATGAACAAAAAGCCTGTGTAAAAGGAATACCTCTTACGAAGCCTGAATGGACTTTTTTTAAGTACCCTCTGGAGATCTAGCACACGCAGTATTTTTTGCCTGTGAAAGTGATGCAGAGGTAGATCTATTTAATTCAAACAAAAACTTTTAGTTAAACGTGTTCGTTGTTCCCCGATGGCATTTTTTCCCAGCTAATCTTAATTGCATTTGGCCTCTCTTATTACCATACAGTACTTTTGCACTTTTTAATTGGTTTCCTTGCCTAGAAGAAGACAAAATACTGTATCGATTTGTATTTATGTTGAGGCCTTACTTTCTGTATTTGGCCTTTTTTCTTGAAGTTTAGAGAAAATTTTTAACTTTTGGTATTTAGGGGAAGAATTTTAGTAGAAAGTTGGCCTTAAATCACAGTGCTTTAGGAAAAAGATAAATCCTTATCTCTGAAGTTGATGGCTTAACTTGTATTCTTTGGTTGGTGAAAAATATTAAAACGCAGATTTTACCCTGACCTAAGGCTTTAATTACACTTTTAGTAACCATTTAAGGTGCTTATTCAGAGCTCTGCATGCTAAGTAACAAGTTCTGTATACTTTTCACACTACTTAGGGAAAAATGTTAATTGATGCTGAAACTATTTCATATTTCAGAATAAGAACGAAGAAAGTAAGGCAATGTAAAGTTTTATAACTGTCACAAATATTTTGACAAAGATATTAGTGAAAGCTTTTCACGTAAGAATCTGTTTATGTAATCCTTTTGAGGTTGCTTAGCAAAAAATAGGACTTTTAGATAAAGTAGTATTAATTAGAGCCCGAAGATTAGAAATCTTCATTATCAAAGTATATTTAGTTGTCCAGCTCACCAGTTGTTTCAGTATTCCAGATTTGTTTTATAAGATTCCAAATTGTCCTAGTTTTCTGCCAAACGTTATTCCAGGATTTTATTTGTGTTGTAACTTTTGCTTATAAGAGATTGTTTTTTTCTTTTAGATGAGTGGAAGTTTCTCTGAGACTCATATATGGCATTGTATTGGAAAATCTTTACATTACTCTCATCCTTTCTGGCCTTAGAACATTTTAGTATTTTCTGGTAGTGACTGACTTTATAATGTTTGTATAGTACCTTATAATCATAATTGAGTGCTTGTTATTTTCTAAGATCTAGGTAGTATTGGAAAGGCTATGGGTTTTAGCAGTAGGTAGACCTAGGTTTGAAGGTCTGTCTACTGGTTAGTCTCACCACTACCTAGTTTTTTACATTTGGGCACTTACATGCTGAACTTCAGTTTAAAAATGTTAGTTATAGTACTTATCTCCAAGGTAAAAAAAAAAAGAGTCTAGTACATAGTAAGCAGCAAATTTTGGCATTTTTCTTTTGTGATTTGAATTTGATGAAGTCCTTTTTTTTTAAAATTGAGATGTTAGTTTTAGGTGTACATATATACAATAATGCTTCACTGTTAGTATATATTGCAGAATAATCACCACAATAAGTCCATCACCATACAGTTATAATTTTTTTTTGTTATGAGAACTTTTAAGATCTACTCATTTAGAAAATTTAAATATGCAATATAGTGTTAACTGTAGTTGCTATGTTTAACTTACTTTAGAATTGGAAATTTGTATCTTTTGACCCCCTTCATCCATTTTGTCCATTTCTGCCTTCCCCATTTTTACTTTTTAAAAAATTAACTCAAATGTCTTTGTTGGAAACAAAGATTGGATCAACCTCATTCCTCTGGTAAAGTAAATACTCCCTTCCCTGTGTTATTAAAGAGTTTTGTGTATATCTCTTCTTAATGTGTTTGTAAAATTTACTTAATTATTTTTGGCTACTCTGGGCACGTGGGTTTTCTCTAGTTGTGGGCTCTAGGGTGCGCAGGCCTCAGTTGTGGCGCAAGGGCTCAGTTGTCTCATGGCATGTAGCATCATCTGGGACCAGGGATGGAACCTGGGTCCCCTGAATTGGCAGGCAGATTCCCAACCTCTGGACCACCAGGGAAGTCCTATTTAATGTATTTTGATTGGAGCATAACTTCTCCACTACTTTGTCAGCTCTTAGAAGGCAGATGCCACAGGGCCTTATATATTTTGTGTGCTCATAAAGCCTAAAGCATTATAAAAATTGAGTGAATGATTTTTCTACAAAAATTCCCATCATGACTCTCCTGAGATGTGTATTTCACACAGACTGGGTTTATTTCTGCTCCTTTGCCCTTACTGGTGACCTGTTTGCCCATCCCCCTCCTTTCATACTGCATATCCTGTCCATTTCTCAAAGTCCAGCTATGTCTTGTCTCATTAGTGAGGTCTTCAGTGAATATATGTTTATTTTCAACTGTGCCTCTGGTTAACCTAAGGTCTGTGTGACTACCGTCTATTACTTTAGCACCTGCCACTGTGCCTTACCTTTTGAGCAGGTCCTTGGGTGTGTTGACAAACACACAGCTGTGCTTTAAGGCTGACTTTGTAATATAACCACCTGCTCTGTTTACTGTCCCACTTAGTAAGATACGGTTTAGGAGCAATTTCTCTTTATTTGTGTGTAGGGTATTCTGGTAACTTTTTTTTCTTTGTGTGTGGGGATAAATCGCAAACATCCAGAAAAGCTGAAAGAAGAATGCAGTGAACACCTATTGCCTTTCATTTAGATTTATCTGTTTCTAACATTTTGACCATTTTGCTTTAACTCTCAGCATACCTCTCCCCTCAACAACCAGTTGAAAGTAAATGCTGATATCATGCTATTTGTTCCCTGCTGCTGCTAAGTCGCTTCAGTCGTGTCTGACTCTGCGACCCCATAGACGGTAGCCCACCAGGCTCCCCTGTCCCTGGGATTCTCCAGGCAAGAACACTGGAGTGGGTTGCCATTTCCTTCTCCAATGTATGAAAGTGAAAAGTGAAAGTGAAGTCGCTCAGTTCTGTCCGACCCTTAGCGACCCCATGGACTGCAGCCTACCAGGCTCCTCCGTCCATGGGATTTTCCCAGGCAAGAGTACTGGAGTGGGGTGCCATTGCCTTCTCTGTATTTGTTCCCTAAATACCTCTTTAAACTAATGCCATTTTTCTACACTTTATATATCGTTATTGCAAACTAGCCTCCGGCTGAATGCTTTAGTCAGTTAACGTTAACCCTGGGTCAGGAAGATCCCCTGGAGAAGGAAATGGCAGCCCACTCCAGTATTTTTGCCTGGAGAATCCCATGGACGGAGGAGCCTGGTGTCCATGGGGTCGCGAAGAGTTGGACACCTGAGCGACTTCACTTTCAATTAATGTTGTCTCTGGCATGGACTTTTTAAAGAATATGCCATATTTGGGATTTTCTGACTGAATGCTTAAAATGTCATTTAACTTATTTCTCTATTTTTAAATTTCCTATAAATTGAAAGATCTAGAGAGATTTAATTAAATTTGGGTCAGTATTTTTGGCACAAATACTTCCTAGATGGTAGTATGTAATTTACATTGCATTGCATCAGGAAAAACAGAATTCTGGTTCTCCTCTTTCTAGTGATCTATTAATAAGGTGGTGAGGACTTCCAGATGTTTGCCCCACTGTTTCCAATGCTAAATTTACTTGGTTGGTGTGGTGTCCATTGAATTTCTTCATTGAAAAGGTACATTTTCCCCTGTCACCTAATGGTTGATGATTTTTGGCCTAGTCATTTCATTTGGAGTTATAAAAATTGAATAAGTGAACTTTCTATAAAAATTCTCCTCACGGCTCTGTTATTTCTTGGCTGTTTTCTGTTAATAAAAAAAGTGCTTCCCCCTCCTTTATAGTTTTTAAAATTTTATTTACTTACGTTTTTTGATGATCTGGGTCTTTGTTGCTGTACGTGGACTTTCTCTGGTGTGGCAAGCAGGGGCTCCTTTCTAGTCGTGGTGCACAGGCTTCTCATTGCAGTGGCTTTTCTTGCAGAGCACGGGCTCTGGGCATGCGGGCTTCGATAGTTGCAGCCCTTGGGCTCAGTAGTTGCAGCTGGCAGGGAATTCCGCCTATTCCGTGTGTTTTTTCCTGAAACATCTGGAGTCCTTGATAGCCACTGTGCATCTTTCCCGTAAGAACACCATTCTCTTAAATACCCAGAATATTAATAGATTCTACCGACTGGAGTTTTGAGCAAGCTTTGGGAATTGGGGATGGACAGGGAAGCCTGGCAGTCCAGGGGAAGCCTGCAGCCCCCTGCAGTCCATGGGGTTGCAAAGAGCCGGACGCGACTGAGCGACTGAACTGAACTGTAACTAGGTACAGTATCTGATATTCAGATTTCATATTCCAGTTTCTCCAGTTGTCTCAATAGCATCCCTTACAGAGTTTTTTCCCTCTGTAATTTAGGTTCCAGTCTAGAATTGAACGTTGTATTTAATTGTCATGTTTCTTTAGTCTTTATAATTTTTTTAAATTTAAAAAAATTTATTCGTTTTTGACCATGCTGGGTCTTCGTTGCTGAGTGAGCTTTTTTCTAGTTGTCATGTTTCTTTAGTCTTTATAATTTTTTTAAACTTAAAAAAAATTTATTCGTTTTTGACTATGCTGGGTCTTCGTTGCTGAGTGAGCTTTTTTCTAGTTGGCGTCTCCTGGGCTCTAGAGCACAGGCTCAATAGTTGTGGCACATGGACTTAGTTGCTCTGAGGCATATGGGATCTTCCCAGATCAGGGATCAACCTCTGTCTCTTGCATTGGCAGGCAGATTTCTTTACCACTGAGCCACCAGGGAAGCCCTCTTTAGTCTTTGGTTGTTCAGTCGTTTCTATGGCCTTTCTTTCTTTAACGAGTAACTTTTATTTAAGAGTCTAGTCTACTAGTTTTGTTTTCTCCTGATTTTTGGAGTGTTACTTTTTATTTTTAATGTGTGTGTTGTAGTTGTTATTGTTTTCCATGCTTAAGTTGTTGCAGACTTGGCCAGCGTGAGTCCCTCTTTAAGCTGGTTCTTGTATCCCCACCCCCACCCCGTGGTTTTTTTTTTTTTTGGT
>NW_011494660.1:472382-479810 GCF_000754665.1 Bison bison bison | reverse complement strand
AGAACCCATGCCCCCTGCAGTGGAAGATCTGTATTCACCAGGGAATTCTCTCTTGTGTCCCTTTTGGCTTAACCTAATTAATCTTTGAGAGCTTTTTTCTTGTTTTTTTAGCAAAACAAAATAACCCATGTCTTTCTCTGTTTTCCTTTTTTGTTTTTTATGTTTTTCTATTTCTCCAAAAAGTCTTATTTTCTTTTGATAGAAAATGATATTTATAAATTTAAGATTTGGGTGCTTGGTAATATATATACTGTTATTAGAATGTCTGTGTTCTAGGCTTCCTTCATTGGACAGAGCTAGAAAATATGTTTTCAGAAACCATCTGTTTATATTAGTATTTTGAATTCCAATTTATTATTTTTTATTTATTTTATTTTTTATTATTTATATAAATCTATTTTACTTGGAGGCTAATTACTTTACAATATTGTATTGGTTTTGCCATACATTGACATGAATCCTCCAGGGGTAGTTTAAAGTGAGCATTATTATTGGGATTTGTTACAAAGAAAGTAGATTCAACTGAGTGCAGTTGATTTCTTTTCAGTCCTTTTTCCTTAGACTGTATTCCACTGAAAATGAGCAGTTAGCGGACGTCCCCTGGTAGGCCAGTGGTTGAGAGTCCTTCCGCCAGTTCTGGGGACACTGGCTCAGTCCCCGGGCTGGAGAGATCCCACGTGCCGTGGGCAGCTAAGTCCGTGGGATCTAGAGCCCGGGCTCGGCAACAAGAGAAGCCCCCGCAGTGAGAAGCCTGCGCACCCCAGCCAAAGAGCAGCCCACCACTGCCCCCATCACTGCAACGAAAGAAAGCCTGCCTGCAGGAGCAGAGACCCAGCACAGCCGCCGCACCCCGCCAAAAAAGAACTGTGTTCAGAAGTTGCTTGAAATGACACCTTTTTGTTTATTTGATCAATTTGATTAGTTTTGACTATCAAGTCAGACTTTTTGCTTTTTGTTCATGATTGAGTGTGTTTTTTTCTTTACTTTTTAACATAGTAAATGTTTACGTGGCTTAAAACGTGATACAATATTGAAAGAGTATATAAATCTTGCTTCTGTTTCTAAGCTGTCTATTCCTTTCTCACCCATCCAAAGTATGGCGTGTTTATGTCTGCATCCTTATTTTCTCTTTCTTACAAAAGAGGCATACTGTAAACAACTTGTGAACTTTGTTTTTTCCTAGTAATTTTATTCATTTATTGGCCGTCCTGGGTCTTTTCTGCAGTCGTGGCCTGCGGGCGCTGCCTTCTGGTTGTAGCGCGTGGGCTTGTCGCTGCCGTGGCTGCTCGTGTTGCTGCGTCGTCTAAGACTTGGGGGCTTTAGTAGTGCAAGGGCTCAGTAGTTGTGATTCCCGGGCTCTAGAGCACAGCCTCAATAGTTGTGGCATATGGGCTTAGTTTGCTCTACGGCAACAGGATCGTCCCAGACCAGGGATCGAACTCGTGTCTTCTGCATTGGCAGGTGGATTCTTTACCACTGAACCACCAGGGAAGCTGGGGTAATTTGATTTTTGTTGTTGAGTTGTAGGAGTTCTTCATTTATTCTGAATATTAACCCCTGTCGGATTTGCAGACGTTTTCTTCCATTCTGTAGGTTGCCTTTTCACTCTGTTGATTGTGTCCTTTGCTGCACACAAGTGCTTAAGGTTGATTATATTCTCATTTGTGTGTGTGGGACCCTTATTTTTTCCTAACAGTGTATCCAAGAAATCATGCTATATCAGTTCAGTGCTCCCCCATCCCCCATGTGATTTATAGTAAGAAGTGTGTATTTGGTCTTTGTCAGGTTTCTGGCATAGAACTCCTAAAACTCTTGGAATTTTCTAAATGGTTAGAATGATAAAGGTGTTTTGATATTCATGACAAACCCCTGAAATCACACCTGAGTTTGTGTTAATGAGGTGACTTGTAGAAAGCACCTAGGGGTGAAGGGAACTTTGAGTCCCACCCTCTAGGAGAGGAGGGGGGCTGGAGGTTGAATTAATTGCCAGTTATTTAGTCAAACATGCCCAGTTTAGGAAGCCTTCATAAATACTCTGAAAGAACATGGCTCATGGTTCGGAGAGCTTCTGGATTGGTGACCACATGAAGATTCTCAAGAAGACTGGTGGGCTCTGAGAACTCTGAGACCCATCCTCCATACATTACCTTGTGCATCTCTTCTACCCAGCTTTTTCTGATTTCTGTTGTTTATAATAAAGAGGTAGCCTAGTAAGTAAAATGTTTGGTTGTTTTCACTTCTTGATTATAGCAAGTAATACTGCTATGAACATTCGTGTACAAGTTTTTGTGTGGATAATAATACTTTTTGTTCTCTTGGGAATGTACCTGCTAATGCTGAGTCACTTCAGTCGTGTCCGACTCTTTGCGACCCCATAGACGGCAGCCCACCAGGATGCCCCGTCCCTGGGATTCTCCAGGCCTGAACACTGGAGTGGGTTGCCATTTCCTTCTCCAATGCATGAAAGTGAGAAGTGAAAGTGAAGTCGCTCAGTCATGTCTGACCCTCAGCGACCCCATGGACTGCAGCCTTCCAGGCTCCTCCATCCATGGGATTTTCCAGGCAAGAGTACTGGAGTGGGGTGCCATTGCCTTCTCCGTGGGAATGTACCTAGGATTAGAGTTATAATTATATCCTTAGAATTTAGGGAAGTTCTGAACTGGTTTCCTAAGAGGCTGCACTATTTTGTATTCATTTCTACCAACAGTATATGAGGGTTCCAATTTCTCCACATTCTCACCAACCCTTGTCATTTTCTTCTTTTTGACTATAGTCACCTTAGTGGGTATGAAGTGTTTTCCCTTTGTGATTTGATTTGCATTTTCCTAATGATGCTTAGCATCTTTTCATGTGATTATTAACCGTTTGTTATCTGTAGAGAAGTAGCTATTGTCCATTTAAAATATTGGTTGTGTTTTTAATATTGAGCTGTGAGAGTTCTTTATATATTCTAAATGTCAGTCCCTTATCAGATACATGATTTGTAGGATTTTTTTCTAATGATGTGGATTGTTTTTTCATTTTCTTTTTTTCTTATACTTCTGTTTATTTTTGTCTGTTCTGGGTCTTGGATGCTGAGATGGCTTTCTGTAGTTGCAGAAAGCGGGGTGGGGGGAGGCTCCTCTGGTTGCTGTCCTCAGGTTTCTCATTGTGGTGCCTTTTGTTGTGCAGCACAGGCTCTAGAGCGCACGGGTTTCAGTAGTTGTGCCTCCCAGGCTCTAGAGCACAGGCTCAGTAGTTGTGGTGCATGAGGTTAGTTGCTCCATCGCGTGTGTGATCCCTCTGAATCAGGGATCAAACCCGTGGCTCCTACATTGGGAGGCAAATTCTTTACCACTGAGCCACCAAGGAAGCCCTGTCTTTTCTCTTTAAAGATGGTTTTATTGAAGCACAAAAACATTGTAATTTTGATGATGTCCAGTTTGTCCATTTTTTTCTTGGGTTGATTATGCTTTTGGTGTTGTATCTTAAAAAGGCTTCACCTAACCTGAGTCACAAATATACATATTTGCTGTATTTAGTGCAGTCAAGCAATTGATTTTTCCAATGAAAAATGTAGATTGTTGTCCATGAGTATGCCTAAGAAAATGAATTTGACTGTTTAGAAAGCTCTAGTGAGTTTGCCTTTGTGGTTATGTCATGCGAGTGTATGCTCCTTGGTTTTTGTCTCGCCACAGCAAAGATTTGGAGTGACGGACATTAAAGCCCCCTTGGCGTGTCACAGCTCTCGGGTCTTGGACAGACTGTGTTATAGCTCTCAGACAAATCAGCTCTATTTTATTTAGAAGAAAACAGGAAAATCCATCTTCAAGGTGTGAGGGCACGTCGATCCAAAGATGTGAAGAGAATAGCGTCCAGGCGCGCAGGGGAGAGAGAGAGAGAGAGCCCCTTGGCTCCTCTTTTTATATGTTTTTTTCTTCCCCCTGGGCCTGCCCCATGCAAATTGGGCTTAGTCAGGAGTGCTGTTCTACCTGAAGTCCTCACTCTGGTCCTGGACCTTCCTTTGACCTTCCTCTGTTCTATTTTCGTGGGCTTTTCTCTTCCTTGTCTTTTAGCCACTGCCATTTTGGACTCCTTTTCCCTATTCTAACTACCTAACAGTTAGAAATTAATAATCTTTAGTTTTAGCTGTAATAAAAGCAATTTTACGTAACTATACTGAACCTTTATAAAGGGGAGATTCACATAAAGAATAAAGGACATGTGTTTCATTGGTGAAATATTTTTAAACTTTACTTTTTAACTCGGTAATTATAACCTTAATAACCACTGTATTTTTGAAATTCTGACTGATTAGTTTGAAGGGAAGGACCAAACTAAGACAGTATGTGTCATAGAGTAAAGACACCACAAATGCCAGTGACTGAGGAACTAGTTAGGCTTGTAGGCCAGTGTGGGTAATAAAAGCAGAAGCAGAATCACTGTGCCAAAAGCAGGAGGCACCCAAAACCTCAAGCTTTTCATTTTATCTTGCTGTTGACAAATTTGAAATAGTCAGGACCATCTGCTTAGGATTCTGCCTTTGGTAATGATTGTGTATTTTGTTAAATGTTTTTACATTCAGTTTAGTTGTTAAGCTAAATTTAAAAATGAGATGAAGAGAAACTGGAAAATTCTCACCTGCTCTCTGTATAATCTTGAAATTTTAGAATTATTTTAACTTTAGAGGCCATAAGATCTAGACTCTTAAAAAAGCAGGGTTGAAGAGATTGAATTTGTTCAAAGTCACACAGTGGAAGAATGCAGGTCACTTGAATACCTGTGTAGTGTTTTTTCTCCACCTTAAAAAAACCCCCCAAAACCCATCAACATTTCAGTGTAACTTTGAAGAGCTTTTTTGTTTACTGTCTTTGTGAGAGAGCTAAAATTATAAGTTTAAATAGCCAGAAAAGTCTAAAATAGGAAGATCTTCCATCAGGAAATAAGTGATCATATTATTCTGTGGTCTTGAAGTTGTTATATCTAGCTTTGTTCAAAATTGATTACCACCTTGGACTTTGGTATACTTCTATTTTAGTAACAATGATTTCAGCCTTTAAATCTAGTATTTGACAGAATAGTTTTTGGTAGATATTTTAGAAATTAATTATATTATTTGGTCGTGCTGGGAAGCTTGTGGGATCTTAGTTTCCTGACCAGGGACTGAACCTGAGGTCTCTGCAGTAGAAGCGAAGAGTCCTGACCACTGGACCGCTGGGGAATTCCCTCTTGGTCGATATTTGTTACCCAAACATGCCACATCCCAAACGAGTAGCTAGGTTCCTCCCTCATATGTGTCACGTTCTCAAATTATAGTTTATAATATGAAGGAGTTTTTCTTTTTTCCGCCCACATTTTCTACCCACAGTGCTCATTTGCGGCTATGTTTTTTACAAGTTTCGTGCCCAGAATATTCATTTCCAGTTCATTGCCTATGTTCATAACCCTACTTAGTAACTTCTTTTATAAGTTACTTTATCTTTATGCATTTGTTCATTCATACATTTACTTTTATACTGCATTCGTGCTAAGTCGCTTCAGTCATGTCCTGTAGCCTGCCATGCTCTTTTGTCTGTGGGATTCTCCAGGCAAGAATACTGGAGTGGGTTTCCATGTCCTTCTCCAGAGGATCTTCCCAACGCAGGGATCAAACCCACATCTCTTATGTCTCTTGCATTGGCAGGTGGATCCTTTACCACTAGCCTCATTGCCAAAAAAAGTGAAGACTATAAGAGGATATACAGTGATCTGTCTCTTCCCTGTGGCTGTCCTCCAAGCCTCTTTCATTTATCCAGTAACTAGAGTTATCAGTTCGTTGTGAATTTTTTTCCAGAGATAATTTGTGTTATATATATAGAAAATGTGAGGCTTCTCTGGTAGCTCAGCTGGTAAAGAAACTGCCTGCAATGCAGAAGACCCTGGTTCTATTCCTAGGTTGGGAAGATCCCCTGGAGAAGGAATAGGCCACCCACTTCAGTATTCATGGGCTTCCCTGGTGGCTCAGATGGTTAAGAATCTGCCTGCAGTGTGGGAGATCTGGGTTTGATCCCTGCGTTGAGGAGATCCCCTGGAGGACGGCATAGCAACCGACTCTAGTATTCTTGCCTGGAGAATCCCCATGGACAGAGGATCCTGGTGGGCTACAGTCCCTGGGATCACAGAGTCAGACCTGGCTGAGGGACTAAGCACAGCACATAGCAAATGTATTTCCTACAGATGTGTGTGTGTTCCTTTTTTGTTGCTTTTCACATCCATGGTGGTAGTCTGTACACTGTTTTGTACTTCTTTTCACTTAATACGTCTTGGAGATTCTAAATAGAACTACCTTCTTTGTAATAGTTGCTTAATATATATTGTATGGGTGTTTCATGTTAACTAGTTCTCTAATTAATAGACGTGGGTAGTTTCCAGTCTTTTGTTATTAAAAACAGTGCTCCATTGAATAACCTTATGGATATGTGTTGGCGCATGTGTGAACACATGTAGGGATAAACTCATGGAATGGAAGTGCTTGGTCAAAGAATGTGCACTGTCAGTGTGTGAATAGGGTGTTTTTTCTCACACCAGTCTGTCACTTCTACTATCATAGTTTCTGCTTTCTTGAATGATGTGGCTTCCTAGTAAATGATGAGTCATTTTCAGCATGAATAACAAGGGGAATTTAAAATCACTAATTTGTCCCTTTTTGATAATTTTCATGTGATATATGTTCCAGGGATAATTTATCATTACCTACGGTAGTGCTTTCTATACTTTTTGGACCCCATAGGAATCTGATAAAACTTACATATTTCTTCCTAGGAAAAAAAGTGAATATCCATATTAGAATTTTACCTGTAATTATGAGGTGGGAGGGTCATTGAAATCCTTTTTTCTTAAATTTAATTTTTTTTAAACACTCAAATCATTTTGTGTTGGGGTTCAGTTCCAGTTCAGTCCCTCAGTGTGTCCGACTCTTTGTGACCCCATGAACTGCAGCACACCAGGCCTCCCTGTCCATTACCAACTCCTGGAGTCTACCCAAACCCGTGTCCTTTGAGTTGGTGATGCCATCCAGCTATCTCAGCCTCTGTCGTCCCCTTCTGCCCTCAATCTTTCCCAGCATCAGGGTCTTTTCAAATGAATCAGCTCTTCGTATCAGGTGGCCAAGTACTGGAGTTTCAGCTTCAACATCAGTCCTTCCAGTGAACACCCAGGACTGATCTCCTTTAGGATGGATTGGTTGGATCTCCTTGCAGTCCAAGGGACTCTCAAGAGTCTTCTCCAGCACCACAGTTCAAAAGCATAAATTCTTCGGCGCTCAGCTTTCTTCACAGTCCAGCTCTCACATCCGTACATGACCACTGGAAAAACCATAGCCTGACTAGACGGACCTTTGTTGGCAAAGTAATGTCTCTGCTAGGTTGGTCATAACCTTCCTTCCAAGGAGTAAGCGTCTTTTAATTTCAT
>NW_011494660.1:443494-472173 GCF_000754665.1 Bison bison bison | reverse complement strand
GCTTTAAGGCAAGTTTTTCACTCTCCTCTTTCACTTTCATCAAGAGGCTCTTTAGTTCTTCACTTTCTGCCATAAGGGTGGTGTCATCTGCGTATCTGAGGTTATTGATATTTTCCCCTGGCAGTCTTGATTCCAGCTTGTGCTTCTTCCAGCCCAGCGTTTCTCATAATGTACTCTGCGTAGAAGTTGAATAAGCAGGGTGACAATATACAGTCTTGACATACTCCTTTTCCTATTTGGAACCAGTTGTCCTAACTGTTGCTTCTTGACCTGCATACACATTTCTCAGGAGGTAGGTCAGGTGGTCTGGTATTCCCATCTCTTGAAGAATTTTCCACAGTTTGTTGTGATCCACACAGTCAAAGGCTTTGGCATAGTCAATAAAGCAGAAATAGATGTTTTTCTGGAACTCTCTTGCTTTTTTGACGATCCAGCGGATGTTGGCAATTTGATCTCTGGTTCCTCTGCCTTTTCTATAACCACTTGAACATCTGGAAGGTCATGGTTCACGTACTGCTGAAGCCTGGCTTGGAGAATTACTTAACTAGCATAACATGCCAAAAATGTTGCTTTTTTCTTTCATCTTCAGTTTTAAAATAGCTACACAAAAATGCATGTTTAAAATGTTGCTTTTTTCTTTCATCTTCAATATTAAAATAGCTACACAAAAATTCACCAGTGTTGATTTTTTTTAAATGCACGTTGATATGACAGCTGTCACAATACAGTCTTAACAAGACTGTTTTCAATGAAGTTAAAGACAGCTAAATGATCCTAGAGATAGCTTATGGAAAAAACTGAATGAGTTTCTTGGCCAGCCCAATATTTATTACCATTTTTAGTGTGCCAGGTTGTATGCTAGACACTGGAATACAGAGATTAAAAAATGTTCAGTTCTTGCCTAAAAGGAATTTATATTTTAAATAGGCAGACATACAGGTTTTACCAGTATAATGTATGCTTTTCCATGATTATGGCATAGTATACTTTGGAAATGCAGACTGCTGAATAAATTTAAGTGTAATAAATAAGCATAAGTTCACAAAAGTAATTGAGAACATTGGTATAGAAATACACCAGCAAAGGATGTGAGAGTATTTGGCAGACTTAGAGATTTCAGAATAGCATTGAAAAAAGTGAAAGGAAAAAGCTCCACTCCTAGCTGCTTCCATAGATCTCCTTGTCCATTGTGGACAACTTGGAAAAACTCAAGGTGTAAAGAAGACAACAGGATTTTACCATGAGTCCATGCTCTGTTATCTTCGTTATGTGTTCCTTCTCATTTTTTGGCTTTTGAGGAAAAGTGTACAGTTCTTTTAAAATAATTGCAATTGTTTCACAGTCTGAATTTTCCACTTAATATTAGATCATGTGCAATTTTTAAAAATATTTCAAGTATTTTAATGGTTATCTAAAATTTCATAATATAGATATGCAGAAGTATTGATAACTCAGGTTGCTTACTGTGCTTGTGAACTGAACTGAAAAACTTTGTTGTAAGACAGAATTTCTTAGTTGGCTACGTGAATCCCTATTAAATCATAGAATGGTTCTCTGAAATTTATAAATATATAAAGGTACTCCTGGCACAGCTAGGTGCAGCATGCTTTAAAAATTGCAGAAGCTTTCTTGCATTTCAGATAGAAGATATAAGTCATTCTGTGCTTTACAAATTTTAACTATTGGGTAATATTAATGGTTCTTAATACTATTCCTTCATTTTCAAAATTAAGGGAAAAAAGACCCAGAAGTATCACAGATTTCTTCAGGGTAGGAGAGCCTTAAATAGAGTCCTATCTTCTCCACTTGGTTGTTGTTTGCACTTTAATGATACAGTATGCCCTTCCCCCAAGGCTTAGGGGTTCTAGGGAGGAGTTGTGAATAGCATTACAGTGGTACAGCTTTGCTGTATATATTTTTTTAATTTCATTTGCTTATTTTTGGCTGCGCTGGGTCTTTGTTGCTGTGTGTGGGTTTTCTCTAGTTCTAGCGAGTGGAGGCTACCCTAGTTGTGGTGTGCACGCTTCTCATTGCAGTGGATTTCTTTTGTTGCCGAGCACAGACTTCAGGGTGTGTGGGTTTCAGTAGTTGCTGTGCGTTGGCTCAGTAGTTGTCATATTGGGTCTTTCATTCAGGCTCATGGACTCTAGTTGTGACACTTTGGGGCTTAATTGCCCTGCAGCATGTGAGATCTTAGTTCCCCATTTAGGAATTGAACCTACGTGTCCCCTGCATTGGAAGGCAGATGGTTAACCACTGGACTATCAGGGAAGTCCTTCTTGAACTTACTTTTAAGATGTAGCTTGAAGAAAGGGATCTACAGTTGAAGGAGTTTTATAAAAAATGAGAATTTCCTGGTAATCCAGTGATTAGGTTTCTGTGCTTTCACTGCTGAGGGGCCAGGTTCAGTTCTTGGAGAGAAAAAGATAATGAGAACGTCCTTGAGAACATCTTTGAATTCTTTGTCTTATTCAGTCTTCTGTTTTTCACTTGTGAATAGTAGGTGCTGTCAACTCCAGTTGATTCTTGTTATTCATAGCACTGGCAGGTCTGGGAAGTCTCTTGTGGGGTCACTGCTCTTTTCTCCTGGGTCCTGGTGCGCACAAGGTTCTGTCTGTGCTCTCCAAGAGTCTGTTTCCCCAGTCCTGTGTATGTTCTGGTGGCTCTGTGGTGTGGTTAATGGCGACCTCCTCCAAGAGGGCTTCTGCCATACCCAGGTCTACTTTACCCAGAGCCCCTGCCCCTGCAGCAGGCCACTGCTGACCCGTAGCTCCACAGGAGACACTCAGACACAGTTCTGTCTCAGTCGCTGTGGGGTCTCTGGGTCCTGATGCGCACAGTTTGAGCCCTCTGAGCATCTCTGGGGGATATAGGGTTTGAGTTTAAACACGATTTTGCCCCTCCTACCATCTTGCTGGGGCTTCTTTGTCCTTGGATGTGGGGTATCTCCTAAAAGTTGTTCCAGCTCCTGCCGTCTTGCTGGGGCTTCTCTGCCCTTGGAGGTGGGAAATCTCCTCACAGTCGCTCCAGCGGTGCACTGTAAAGAGCAATATTGCTGTAAAGAGCAGTATTGCATAGGAACCTGGAATGTTAGATCCAGGAATCGAGGCAAATTGAAAGTGGTCAAACAGGAGATGGCAAGAGTGGACATCAACATTTTAGAATCAGTGAACTAAAATGGACTGAAATGGGTGAATTTAACTCAGATGACCATTGTATCTACTACTGTGGGCAAGAATCCATTAGAAGAAATGGAGTAGCCATCATAGTCAACAAAAGAGTCTGAAGTGCAGTACTTGGATGCATTCTCAAAAACAACAGAATGATCTCTGTTTGCTTCCAAGGCAAACTGTTTAATATCATAGTAATCCAAGTCTGTGCCCTGACCAGTAATGCTGAAGAAGCTGAAGTTGAATGGTTCTATGAAGACCTACAAGACTTTCTAGAACTAACACCCAAAAAAGATGTCCTTTTCATTATAGGGGACTGGAATGCAAAAGTAGGAAGTCAAGAGTTACCTGGAGTAACAGGCAAATTTGGCCTTGCAGGGAAGAATGAAGCAGGGCAAAGGCTAACAGAGTTTTGCCAAGAGAACGCACTGGTCATAGCCAACACCCTCTTTTAACAACACAAGAGAAGACTCTACACATGGACATTACCAGATGGTCAATACCGAAATCTGATTGATTATATTCTTTGCAGCTGAAGATGGAGAAGCTCTATACAGTCAGCAAAAAGAAGACTGGGAGCTGACTGTGGCTCAGATCATGAACTCCTTATTGCCAAATTCAGACTTAAATTGAACAAAGTAGGGAAAACCACTAGACTATTCAGGTATGACCTAAATCAAATCCATTACAATTATACAGTGGAAGTGAGAAATAGATTCAAGGGATTAGATCTGATAAACAAGAGTGCCTGAAGAACTATGGATGGAGGTTCAATGACACTGTACAGGAGGCAGTGATCAAGACCATCCCCAAGAAAAAGAAATGCAAAAAGGCAAGATGGTTGTCTCAGGAAGCCTTACAAATACCTATGAAAACAAGAGAAGCAAAAGGCAAAGGAGAAAAGGAAAGATACACCCATTTGAATGCAGAGTTGCAGAGAATGGCAAGGAGAGATAAGAAAGCCTTCCTCAGTGATCAGTGCAAAGAAATAGAGGAAAACAATAGAATGGGAAAGACTAGAGATGGAACTTTTCATGCAGAGATAGCACAATAAAGGACAGAAATGATATGGACCTAACAGAAGCAGAAGATCTTAAGAAGAGGTGGCAAGAATACACAGAACTGTACAAAAAAGATCTTCATGACCCAGATAATCACGATGTGTGGATCACTCACCTAGAGCCAGACATCCTGGAATGTGAAGTCAAGTGGGCCTTAGGAAACATCACTAGGAACAAAGCTAGGGAAGGTGATGGAATTCCAGTTGAGCTATTTCAAATCCTGAAAGATGATGCTGTGAAAGTGCTGCACTCAGTATGCCAGCAAATTTGGAAAACTCAGCAGTGGCCACAGGACTGGAACAGTTCAGTTTTCATTCCAATCCCAAAGAAAGGGAATGCAAAGAATGTTCAAACTACTGCACAATTGCACGCATGTCACACGCTAGCAAAGTGATGCTCAAAATTCTCCAAGGCAGGCTTCAACAGTACATGAACCATGAACTTCCAGATGTTCAAGCTGGTTTTAGAAAAGATAGAGGAACCAGAGATCAAATTGCCAACATCCGCTGGATTATCGAAAAAGCAAGAGAGTTTCAGAAAAACATCTGCTTCATTGACTGCACCAAAGCCTTTGACTGTGTGGATCACAATAAACGCTGGAAAATTGTTCAAGAGATGGGAATACCAGACCACCTGACCTACCTCCTGAGAAATCTGTATGCAGGTCAAGAAGCAACTGTTAGAACTGGACATGGAAGAACAGACTGGTTCCAAATTGGGTAAGGAGTATATCAAGGCTGTATATTGTCACCCTGCTTATTTAATTTTTATGCAGAGTGCATCATGAGAAATGCTGGGCTGGATGAAGCACAAGCTGAAATCAAGATTGCCGGGAGAAATATCAATAGCTTCCGATATGCAGATGACACCACCCTTATGGCAGAAAGCAAAGAAAATCTGAAGAGCCTCTTGATGAAAGTGAAAGAGGAGAGTGAAAAAGTTGGCTTAAAACTCAACATTCAGAAAACTAAGATCATGGCATCTGGTCCCATCTCTTCATGGTAAATAGGGAAACAGACTTAATTTTGGGGGGCTCCAGAATCACTGCACATGGTGACTGCAGCCATGAAATTAAAAGATATTTACTCCTTGGAAGAAAAGTTATGAGCAACTGGACAGCATATTAAAAAGCAGAGACATTTATTTGCCAACAAAGGTCCATCTAGTCAAAGCTATAGTTTTTCCAGTGGTCATGTATGGATGTGAGAGTTGGATTCCGAAGAAAGCTGAGCACTGAAGAATTGATGCTTTTGAACTGTGGTGTTGGAGAAGACTTTTGAGAGTCCCTTGGACTGCAGTGAGATCCAGCCAGTCCATGCCAAAGGAAATCAGTCCTGAATATTCATTGGAAGGACTGAGGCTGAAGCTGAAACTCCAGTAACTTTGGCCACATGATGCGAAGAACTGACTCAGTTGAAAAGACCCTGATGCTGAGAAAGATTGAAGATGGGAGGAGAAGGGGACGACAGAGGATGAGATGGTTGGATGGCATCACCGACTCAATGGACATGAGTTTGAGTGAACTCCGGGAGTTGGTGATGGACAGGGAAGCCTCACATGCTGCAGTCCATGGGGTTGCGAAATGTACTCGAGTGAGTGACTGAACTGAACTGAACTAATTCATCAAAGTTATGTTCTATGAAGTTTCCACAAACACTGGACTGGCAAATACTGTGCCATTGGTCCTCGGAACTTTAGATTCCTGTGAGCCTCTGTGACACTAGTTCAATCAGTCTACCAAAGCATATCCTTAGTTTATATGTGCTTCTGTTTAAAGATACCTTGTGCTGTACTCAGTCATGTCCAACTCTCTTCAATCCCCTGGACTGTAGCCTGCTAGGGATCCCTGCTAGGGAAAATCCCTTGCCAGGATTTTCCAGGCAAGAATACTAGAGTGGGTTGCCATTCCTTTCTCTAGGGGATGTTCCCAGACCCAAGGATTGAACTCAGGTCGCCTGCTTTGCAGGCAGATTCTTAA
The DNA here is from genome assembly GCF_000754665.1 of Bison bison bison. NCBI lineage: Eukaryota > Metazoa > Chordata > Mammalia > Artiodactyla > Bovidae > Bison > Bison bison. Next base: position 465,964 of record NW_011494660.1, on the reverse strand, counting down.
GCAATGAGCCACGTGGGAAGCCCTTAAAGATAACCTTAGTTATTAATATGTTAGGTTGGTACAAAAGTAATTCTGGTTTCAGACACTGAATTTTAAATCCTTATAACTAGACTCAAACACATCTTTATTAATCAAAATAGAAACCATTATAGTCAACACATTTTTGCCAGTGAGAAATAAGTTTATTCCTGTAGCATAAAGATCCATGCTTTGGGGTTTGATGAACTCTTGGGACGCGTTTTCTGCCTCCCTCTGGTTGTGGAAGCATTTTCCCTGCAAAAAGTTGTCGAGATGCTTGAAGAAATAAATGATGGTTGGCAAGAGGTCATGACAACTCCTGACCAGACATCACACAACCAGTGCTTCCAAAGCTGAACAAATTGGGCTGTGAAGTTTTGTCTCATCAGCCATTTTCTCCTGACCTCTTGCCAACCAACTGTAACCATAGTTAATAGAATTATTTTACCTCAGTAATGTGCATACGCATGGTAAGTCGCTTTGGTTATGTCTGACTCTTTGAGATGCTATGAACTGTAGCCTTCCAGGCTCCTCTGCCTCTGGGATTCTCCAGGCAGGAATACTGGAATGGGTTGCCATTCCCTCCTCCAGAGGATCTTCCAGACCCAGGGATTGAACCTTAGTCTCTTAATATGTCTCCTGCATTGGCAGGTGGGTTTTTTTACCACTAGCACCACCTGGGAAGCCCACCTCAATGATAATCTTTATCATATTTCAAAATAACTGTCTCTATATGGGACATTATTTCAATCTTTACTGACTCATAGGCATATGAAGGTGGAGAAGGCAATGGCACCCCACTCCAGTACTCTTGCCTGGAAAATCCCATGGGCGGAGGAGCCTGGTAGGCTGCAGTCCATGGGGTTGCTAGGAGTTGGACACGACTGAGCGACTTCACTTTCACTTTTCACTTTCATGCATTGGAGAAGGAAATGGCAACCCACTTCAGTATTCTTGCCTGGAGGATCCCAGGGACGGGGGAGCCTGGTTGGCTGGCGTCTGTGGGGTCGCACAGAGTCGGACACGACTGACTCTGTGCAGGCATATGAAGGAGTGCCAGCTTCTGCCTCTTCTTTGTTCTCTTCTTTCAAAGTAGATGGCATTATTTAATGTGTTTAATGCAGGAGAATTAACACTTTACAAACATACACAGTTAAGGTTAAAGTAATTGACTAGGGAGCTTGCATACTCAATTCAAAATTTAATGTATTTTCCTCCATAAATACTTAATTTGTCATACATAATTGTCATGAGACAGCAATTAGGTTTTCAAAAACCATATTTAGGGATACATTCATAGGACTGATTAGATGGTCCAAGTGAAATGGTTATAGATACAGGGACAGCGTCATCTCACAATAGTCATTTATATATCAAACTGTATTTTCTGAAATGTACAAAAACTCTGAAGTTTGCAGAAAGGCTGAATTCTTCAAACTAATTATGCCTTCTCCAGCTAGGACACTCTTCTCTTGGCAAGAGCCAGCTGAAACTTACCCATGAAGGTAAAGTACGTGATGCTAAACTTTTCTTCTAAGCTTAGATTTGAACTGCTTAAAAAATGGTGCCCCAAAAACCAGCTTGGTCTTTTTCTACATTTTTGCTATCTTAAGTAAATCATGTCATATTTAATGGAACATTTAGGAAGTTGTTAAAAACATTTTCAAAGCCTTCTGTAATATGGAAAACTCTTAACCTGTAATTTTTAAGGGGGAGAAAGTAAATAATTTAGGTATAATCCATGATTCACGTACAATTAACAAGCAACAATGGGGCTATATAGTTGTCTCTAAGTCTCATTGAAGGATTGGTTAGAGGCATAGTGTTTGCATAACCTACAGACATCCTCCCCTATATTTTAAATCATCTCTAGATGACTTATACAGAATGTAAATGCTATATGAATAGTTGTAAATGCAAGAACAATGTTTTAGAAATAGTTCCTACTATGTGGCAATTTCAAGTTTTTTGAAACTTTCAAGAATTAAAAAAAGTTTTTTCCCCATCCACACTTGGTTGAATCTGGGGGTGTAGAACTTACGGATTTACTTCCTCTCTCCTTACTTTCTCCTTTTCTCCCAGATTTCTATCATCACCCTATATTGTTTTACAGTGGATCAAGGTTTAAAAATATGTAAATTGTTGATAAGAAATGCAGATTTGGGTTGGGCTTCCCTTGTGGCTCAGCTGGTAAAGAATCTGCCTGCAATGCTCCCCATTCAAACCCGAACCTGGGTTTGATCCCTGGGTTGGGAAGATCCCCTGGAGAAGTGAAAGGCTACCTACTCCAGTATTCTGGCCTGGAGAATTCCATGGACTATATAGTCCATGGGGTCGCAAAGAGTTGGACATGACTGGGTGACTTTCACTTTCATTGCAGGTTTGGGTTACAGTATGTATTAACATATCATTAGTGTCTGTATTAATTTGACACTAAGATGAAACAGGATCTTCAAGTGCCTTCTAATAGTCATTCAGTTCAGTTCAGTTCCATTGCTCAGTCGTGTCCGACTTTTTGCAACCCCATAAATCGCAGCACGCCAGGCCTCCCTGTCCATCACCAACTCCCAGAGTTCACTCAAACTCATGTCCATCAAGTCAGTGATGCCATCCAGCCATCTCATCCTCTATCGTCCCCTTCTCCTCCTGCCCCCAATCCCTCCCAGCATCAGGGTCTTTTCCAATGAGTCAGCTCTTTGCATGAGGTGGCCAAAGTATTGGAGTTTCAGCTTCAGCATCAGTCCTTCCAATGAACACCCAGGACTGATCTCCTTTAGGATAGACTCGTTGGATCTCCTTGAAGTCCAAGGGACTCTCAAGAGTCTTCTCCAACACCACAGTTCAAAAGCATCAATTCTTCAGCACTCAGCCTTCTTCACAGTCCAACTCTCACATCCATACATGACCACTGGAAAAACCATAGCCTTGACTAGACGGACCTTTGTTGGCAAAGTAATGTCTCTGCTTTTGAATATGCTATCTAGGTTGGTCATAACTTTCCTTCCGTGGAGTAAGCGTCTTTTAATTCCATGGCTGCAATCATCATCTGCAGTGATTTTGGAGCCCAAAAAAATAAAGTCTGCCACTGTTTCCACTGTTTCCCCATCTGTTTCCCATAGGGCGAGGTTAAATTGTGCTACGTATTGCAGCATGGTTTTCATTTATTTGTTTAGTTTTTCTTTTTTCCTGAACTCTGAAAGATACAGACTTTTAAAATTTCAGTGTTCATCATCTGTAGAAATAAAGAAATTTTCTTAAATGATTATAATGGTGTTATCAGACAAAAATTAGGAATAATTACCTCATCTAATTCTTACTCTAATTTAACTAATAAGGTCTGTTTACCAAATTTGCCTAATTGAATTGTATCAGTTGAATAAATTATCTTATATAACTGTTTGGCACTTAAAAAGCTGAAGTATAATTGACATAACATTTTATTATTTTCAAGTGTTCAACATAATGATTTCATATATGTTTACAGTGCAGAATTATCACCACAATAAGTCTGATTAACATCTTTTACCTTATTTAGTCACAAGTTATTTTTCTTTTGATGAGAACTTTTAAGGTCTGTTCTCTCAGCAGCTTTCAAGTATGCAATATAGGATTATTAACTGCTGCCGCAGTGTTGTTCATTACATTCCCATGACGTTTATAACTGAGAGTTTGTACCTTTTGACCTCTTCACTCATTTCACCTACTTTGCACTCCCTCCCTCTGGAAACCACCAATGTATTTTCTGCATGAGTTCTGTTTTTTGTTTGTATTTTAGATTGCACATATAAGTGAGATCATACATTATTTGTCTTTGTCTGACTTATTTCAATTAGCATGATGCCCTGAGGGTTCATCCATGGTGTCACAAGTGGCAAGATTTCATTCTTTTTAGTGATTGATAATAATACTGTGATACATAATATGTGTGTGTCTATAGACACATTGTTTCTGTATCTGGCTATAATAAATAATGTTGCAGTTAATGAGGGTGCATATATCTTTCTCAGTTAATATTTTTGTTTTCTTTGGGTAAATACCCAGAAGTGGGATTGCTGGATCGTATGGTAGTTCTGTTTTTAATTTTGAGGGGAACCTCCATACCATTTTGTAGCTTACTTACCTTGTAGTGATAATCATCAATCTCCAGAGGCTTTTCTAATTAGTATCTTACAGTTTGGGAATAGAAAGAATTGCTTAAGCACATAGGAAAGGACAACTTTTTTTGAAAGTTGTACTTCCTGTTTTAAGTTAATTTTGGTTACAGATGTTTCAGGTAAACTCTAGATATTAGACTTGTGCCTCATTCATTTAAAATAATGTTGTAATGAAGCTGATTGTCAGTTCTCTAGAAATCCTGTATTGGACAGAATTCTTCATCTGGAGGACTAGTTCCGTACATGGCATGCATGTTGTTTTTCAGTCTTACAGAGCTTCCAGCTAAGAACTATCTCAGGTTTTCTATTGAAAACTCAATCCAATAGAGAGTTCACAACTGAATTTATATTTCTGTCACATAAATTGATACCATCCAGTCATTAAACGAGATTTAGTTAGACTTCTTTTGTTTTAGAAAGATCATGTTGTTGTTCAGTTGCTAAGTCATGTCCAACTCTGTTCGACTCTATGGACTGCAGCACGCTAGGCTCCCCGTCCTTCACTATCTCCTGGAGTTTGCTCTAACTCATGTCCATTGAGTCGGTGACATACATACCATATACTGGAATGGAAAAATATTAAAAAAAAAAAATGAATTGTCTTCTGCTTCCCAAGTTGAATGAGGGTGGAATTAAAAAAAAAATAGACGTGTATGGTTATTTTTTGGCTCTGGTGGATCTTTGTTGCTGCATGTGGGCTTTCTGTAGTTACGGTGCTGCTGTTTGTTGCCGAGTTGTGGTGGCTTCTCCTTGAGCACAGACTCTGGATGTATGGGCATCAGTAGCTGCAGTACATGGGCTCAGTAGTTGTGGTGCATGGGCTTTGTGGCTCCTTAATATATGGAATCTTCCGGGACTGGGGATCAAACTGATGTCCCTTGCATTACAAGGCAGATTCTTATCCACTAGGGAAGCCCTTAAATTGAATTTTTAATGTACCAAATCATTATATATTTAACTGTGAAAGAAACTTCATTTGCTTTTGGGGTGATACACATATAGTCTAAAATTCAAAAGGTGTTAACTGAATTTCTTTTTTTCTAAAAATTTGATTTATAAATTGTGTTAATTTCAGATTCACAGCATGGTGATTCAATTTTTTTCTTAGATTATATTCCATTATAGGTTATTACAAGATCCTGGGTATTCCCTGAGCTTTACAGTAATCCTTGTTGCTTATCTACTTTATGTACAGTAGTTCTTAAAATTTTTTTTTAATTGTTTTTGGCTGAGATGAGCCTTTGCTGCTGCACTTGGGCTTTCTCTGGTTGCAGTGTTTGGACTTCTCACTGTGGTGGCTTTTCTTGTTGCAGAGCATGTGCTCTTGGGCACGTGGGCTTCTGTAGTTGTGGTGTATGGGCTTAGTTGCCCAGCAGCACGTGGAATCTTCCCAGACCAGGTATTGAACCTATGTTACCTGCATTGGCAGGTGGATTTTTTTACCATGGGATCATCAGGGGAGTCCTGTATAGTAGTTTGGATTTGTTAATCCTGTACTCTTAATTTGTCCCTTCACCCTTCCCTTTGATAACCATAACTTTGATAACCATAAGTTTGATTTTTACATCTGTTCCCATTTTGTATATAGATTCACTTGTATTATTTTTTAGACTGCACCTATAAGTTTATCATATAGAATTTGTCTTTCTGCCTGACTTATTTCACTAAGGCTGATATTTTCCAGGTCTGTCCATGTTGCTACAACATGTTTCCTTCTTTTTTTATGATTGGGTAATCTGTCACATTTTCTTAAGCCAGTTGTCTGTTGATGGGCACTTGAGTTGAGTCCATGTCTTGGCTGTAGTGCTGCTGCGAATGTTGGGGTACAGGTATCTTTTTAAAATTTTTTCCAGATGTATATATACCTGAGTGGAGTTGCTGGATCATATGGTGACGATGTCTTTAGTTTTTAAAGGAACCTCCAAACTGTTTTCTCCAGTCACTGCACCAGTTTCATTCCCATCAGCAGCGTGTGTATGCTGCTGCTGCTAAGTCTCTTCAGTCGTGTCTGACTCTGTGAGACCCCAGAGACGGCAGACCACCAGGCTCCCCCATCTCTGGGATTATCCAGGCAAGAACATTGGAGTGAGTTGCCATTTCCTTCTCCAGTGCATGAAAGTGAAAAGTGAAAGTGAAGTCGCTCAGTCGTGTCCAACTCCTAGCGACCTCATGGACTGCAGCCTACCAGGCTCCTCCGTCCATGGGATTTTCCAGGCAAGAGTACTGGAGTGGGGTGCCATTGGCTTCTCCAGTGTGTGTATGAGGGATCCCTTTTTTCCACACACTCTTCCAGCAATTTTTATTTGTAGACTTTTTGATGTTGGCCATTCTTACTGGTATGAGGTGATACCTCATTGTGGTTTTGATGTGTATTTCTCCAATAATTGCTGATGTTGAGCATCTTTTCATGTGCCTGTTGACCATATACATCTTCTTTGGAGAAGTGTCTGTTTAGATCTGCTCAGTATTTGAATGGGATGGGTTGTTTGATACTGAATTGTATAAGCTGTTTGGAAATTAATCCCTTGTTAGTTGTATCAGTTATAAATCTTCTTTCCCATTCCTAGGTTGTTGTTTTGCTTTATGATTTCCTTTGCTGTGCAAAACCTTTAAGTTTGATTAGAGTCCTGTGTGGGTTTTTTTTTTTTTTTTTTAATTTTTGCTTTTGTTTCTTTTGCTGTGGGAGACTGATCTGAGAAAACATGATTTGTGTCAAAGAATGTTGTGCCTATGTTCTTTTCTAGGAGTTTAGTCTTCCTGATAAATTCAGAACAAGACAAGGAGGCTCATTCTTACCACCTCTATTTAACATAGTGTTGGAAGTCCTAGCCATAGCAATCAGATAAGAAAAAGAAATAAAAGGTATCCAAATTGGAAGGGAGGAAGTGAAACTGTCAATATTTACAGATGACATGATATACTATATATACAGAATCCTAAAGTCTCTACATGAAAAACTGTATTGGAACTAATAAATTGTTTCAGCAAGGTAATGGGATTTAAGACTAATACACTGAAATCTGCTGAATGTCTGTACACTAATAATGAACTGTCAGGAAAAAAATCGTGTTTAAAGTTGCATCAGAAAACTTAAATACCTAGGAAAAGATATAAGGAAGGAGGTGAAAGACCTATACGCCAAAAACTATAAACCCTAAGGACAGAAATTGAAGATGATTCAAAGAATTGGAAAGATATTCTGTGCTCTTGAATTGAAAAATTAATATTGTTAAAATGGCCATACTACCTAAAGCAATCTACAGATTTAGTGTAATCCCTACCAAAACACTGATGATGTTTTCCACAGAACTAGAATAAATAAACCTAAAATTTATGGGACCACAAAAGACCCCAAATTGCCCAAGCCATCCTGAGGAAAAAGAACAAAGCTTGGAGGTGTAACCTTTCCAGACTTAAACCTATACTATAGAGCTGCAGTAGTCGGAACAGTATTCTACTGGAGCAAAAACACATACATAGATAGCTCTGTGGGACTTAATATATTGAGAGCCAAGAAATGAACCCATGCATCTGCAGTTACTTATCTACAACAAAGGAGGTAAGAATATACATTGGAGAAAAGCCAGTCTCTTCAAGTGGTGTTGGGAAAGCTGGACAGCTGTGTGTGAAACAGTGAAATTAGAACATTCTCTCACATCGTATACACAAATAAACTCAAAATGTAAGCTCTAAATGTAAGGCATGACCCTGTAAAACTTAAAGGGAGCATAGTTTAAATTTCTTATTCCGAGTTATCTAATTCCCTTCCTGAGGTCATCACTCATAATATTTCTGGTGTATTTGTCTGTAAGTGATATAATCCTATAAAAACATGAGTGCACTTATAAAATAGCCGGCTTTCTATATTTCTTTATTTGTTTTATCACAACCAAGTTTAGTTTTTTTTCTTTTTTAGATCCTGTAGAGCTTTCTGTTTCCTTCTAAGGTTTATTTCATCAGATGAAAGTGTAACTTGATCATTTTCATCAGTGAATTTGAAAATGGAATTAAGAATGGATCACTTTTTTAGTATTAGTTGTCTGCTGTGAGTACTATGTGAATACCTTAAATTCCTAATAATTTTTGCAGTTTATAAAATTTTTTTCTATGCTAGTTATTTGAACTCAAGTCTGTAAGGCAGTGGTGAGTTCTCAAAGAGAAGTCAGAACTACTAATGCTTCTCAGGTAGCACTAGTGGTAAAGAACCCCCCTGCCAATAGGTGTAAGAGATTCTGGTTCGATCCCTGGGTGGGGAAAATCCCCTAGAGGGGAGGACATGGCACCCACTCCAGTACTCTTGCCTGGAAAATCCCATGGACAGAGGAGCCTGGCAGGCTGCAGCCCATGGGGATACAAAGAGTTGGACACGACTGAAGCGACTTAGCACACAAGATATTACTAGGCTTTTTTCCTATATTGACATATGCAGTTCTGGTATAAAAGGCAGTAATGGATAAACATGCTGACTCCTTAACATGATTCAAGGCAGTGGCACCAACTGTGTTAGTAGTCATTTCATGTTTACTGTCTCCTTACACTGGTAATTAAAGTGAAGAAAGCTCAAGGATGGCATTGGAAAGCAGTAAAAATAATTTATTTAAATGTTAATTGTTGAATGTTAGTTTTTAAATACTGTGTAGTGTACTGTGGACAGAATCGTGTCCCTGTGAAATTCGTATGTTGAAACAGTAACTCCCAGTGTAATGACATTTGGAGATGGGGCCTTTGGGAGATCGTTAGGTTTAGATGAAATCGTGAAGGTAGAGCCTTTGTAGTGGCATTAGTGTCTTTACAAGAAGAGACATCAGAGAACTTCCTGTCCCTTCTCTGCCCCATGAGGAAGCAGGAGGATGGTGGCCGCTGGCAAGCCAGAAAGGAACCCTCACTGAGACTTGGACGGTGTTCGTACCCTGGTTTCAGATTTTCAGCTCCATAACTGTGGGAAAATAAATTGTTGGTGTTTAAGTCTTTCAGTCTGTGGTAGTTTGTTATGGCAGCCTGAGCAGACGATGTACACTGTGTAATGAAATGAGAAGTACGGATAAAGCAGTTTTTCCCACTTAGGAAAGTATGGCATTTCTCTTGATGGAAAATTATGTAATGATTATACTCAGTTTTTCCCATGGAACCCGTTTTTTACATGAAAGAATGACGGGCTGTTCATAGAGAAGTGTGGCAAGTATAGAGGGCAGGGGCCTAAATTAACCATCAGGAATGAAAGAAGGGCTATCACCACAGAGTTTACAGACATTAAATGACAATGAGGGAATACTAGGAAAACTCTGTGCCCTAAATTTGATAGTTTGAGTGAAAATGATCAATTTCAGTGACAACACAAACTACTAAAACCTACTCAAGAAGAAATAGATAAACTGAATAGTCCATATGTTTGAAAGAAACATACTTTTTTCTTAGTTAAAAATCCTTTCAAAAAAGGAAACTTGAGATTCAGATGGTTTTACAGGTGAAGTTTATGAAGCATTTACGGAGGATATAATACATTAGACTTTACTGGTGGTCCAGTGATTAAGACTGCTCTTCCACTGCAGAGGGCATGGGTTTAATCACTGGTTGGGGGACTAAGATCTGGCATGCCAGCAGCCAATTAAAAAAAAAAGAGAGAGAGGAAATGATACAGGTTTTATAGTCTTTTCCAGGAAATGTTAGAAGAAACGCTTTCCAACTCAGTATATAAGGCTTAATATAAAAACCAAATACAAGAAAGTAAAATATATCAGTACACCTTGTAAACACAGATGCAAAAGTCACAAAATATTAGTGATTCACATATAGTCAATTATAAAATAGTAAGTCATGACTAAATGGGATTTATTCTGGAAATGAAAGGCTGTTCAACATCTGAAAATCAGTTAGGGATAATTTATCATATTAATAGGCTAGTCTTTGTAGAGGTTAGTCATTTGATACAGTTTTTCATACTTTCCTGCTAAAAATTCTTAACAAACTGCATTCTGGCATGCCATGGAAGGAATGGGAGGGATTTTCTTTTATCATGAAATGTGTGCACGCTCAGTCGTGTCTGACTCTTTGCAACCCTATGGACTGTAGCCCACCAGGCTCCTCTGTCCATGGGATTTTCTAGGTAGGAATACTGGAGTGGGTTGCCATTTCCTTCTCCAGGGGATCATCCGGACCCAGGGATCAAACTCCTGTCTCTTGCATCTTGTGCATTGGTAGGTGGATTCTTTACCACTGGCACCACCTAGGAAGCACCATTCACTCATGAACGGCAGCTGTAAAAGTTTATGACTAATGTCATATTTGGGCTTCCCTGGTGGCTCAGACAGTAAAGAATCTGCCTGCAGTGCAGGAGACCTGTGTTTGATCCCTGGGTCAGGAAGGTCCCTGGAGAAGGAAATGGCAGTCTACTCCAGTATTCTTGCCTGGAAAATCCTATGTACCAAGGAGCCAGGCAGGGCTACAATCCATGGAGTCATGAAGAGTCAAACACAACTGAGTGTCATAACACGATGTCGTATTGAATGGTACATACTTTAATGGTGAAAGACAGTGCTTTTGCTCTTAAAATTTAGAACAATGTAATAAGACAGGAAAAAAAAAGTACAGAGGACTTTCAGAACAGAAAGGAAGAAATAAAATTGCCTCTATTTGCAAATGACTTGATTGTCTATGCAGAAATCCCTAAGAAAACTGCAGGAAAGCTTCTAGAACTAGTGAGTTTAGCAAGATTTCAGCATATATAGACAACTTATACAATTAGTTGTATTTCTGTGTACCAGCAATGGAATTAGGTCAAAACTGGTTAACATTTAAGTAGCACCAAAAAAATAGATGTAAGTTTGGCAAAATGTGTACAGGATCTCTGAGCTGAAAAGTATAAAACACTGATGAAAGAAATTAAAGAAGGTCCAATTATAGAGAATTTACTTGTTTGTGGTTTTGAAGACTAAACATTAAGATGTAATTTCTCCTCAAATTGATCCACCAGATCAGAATCCCAGAAACATTTTTTGTAGATAATGAATGATAAGCTGCTTTTAGAAAATCATAGAATGGCAAAGAAACACAGATTGCTAAAAGGCTTTTGCTAAAGAACAACATCATTGGAGAATCTGATATGAAATATAGTTGATTTCAAGGCGTTCTTTACAGTTAGAGTAATCAGGGTGTCAAGGTAGACCTCTGGAAAATGCAAAAGGCTGTTTAGTAGAAAAAAGAGTTTTTTGTAATTGGTTACAGAATAATCGAGAAATGTAAAACAGTAAAATTGACACGAGAGAAAACAGAAAAATCTTTGTAGCCTTGACTTAGAAACTTCTTAGATATAATCAAAAGCACAAAATCAATTGATTTGATTTAGTTAACATGGAAACTTCTACTCTGAAAGAAATGGAGAGAATGAAAAGTGTTAGATTGACAGAAAATACTTGCAGATCATATATCTGATAAAGATTTTGTTTGTAGATTGTTGAAAGAACTTTCTAGAAACTCAGCAGTAAGAAAACAGCCCCAGGCCATTGAAGTCCAGTGATTATGGCTCCCTGCTCTCAGTGCCAAGGGCCTGGTTAAATCCCTGGTTGAGGAACTAAGATCCCACAGGCCATCAAGTGGGGCCAAAAAATAAAAGAAGAAAAGAAAACAGTCCACTTTAACAGTAGTAGGCAAGATTTGAACAAAAGCTCTGCTGAAAAGATTTGAGTGACAAGTAAGTACCTGAAAAGACTTCAACATCATTAGTCTCTAGGGAAATGCAAATTAAACCTCAGCAAGATGCTACTTCTTGGGACTTCCTTGGTGGCCCAGTGGTAAAGAATCTTCTTGACAATGCAGGAGATACATGGGTTTGATCCCTGATCCTGAAGGATCCCATATGCAGCAGAGCAACTAAGGCCAAGCACCACAACTCTTGAGCCTGTGCTCTGGAGCTTGGGAGCTGCAACTGCTGAAGTCCATGTACCCTAGAATCAATGCTCCACAACAAGAGAAGCCACTGCAGTGGGAAGCCTGCATGCCGTAGAGTAGCCCCTGCTCACCATAACTACAGAAAAGCTTGCATAGCAGTGAATACCCAGCACAACCCAAAATAACCAAAATTATACACATAGTTTTATTTATATGCCTGCTTAGTTGCTAAGTCATGTTTGAGTCTTTGCACCTGCCATGGACTGTAGCCCACCAGGCTCCTTTGTCCGTGGGATTTTCCAGGCAAGACTGGAGTGGGATTTCAGTTCCTTCTCTAGGGGATCTTCCGACGAAGAGTGAAACCCACGTCTCCTGCGTTGGCAGGTGGTTTCTTTACCCCTGAACCACCTGAGAAGCCCGTGGGTGTGGGTGTGGATGGGGGTGGGTGTGGGTGGATGTGGGTGTGTTTACCCCTGAACCACCTGAGAGGTGTGTGTGTCTTTTACTACTTCTCAACTATTAGAATGACTAAGAAGCAAGACAGCCTTGTCCTCCACTTAGCGGACTATATACCAAGTGTTGGTGAGGATGTAGGATAGGACTGAGCTACTGAGCACACAGCAGAGAGCAACTGAAACTTCTACATATTGCTGTTGGGAATGCAAAAATGGTACAACCACTTTGGGTAACAGTTTGTTTGCCATAAAATTAAACTTACATGACCCAGTAGTTTCAGTCCTAGATATTTACTCAAGAAAAATGAGAATTTATGTTCACACAGAAACTACTGTGAATGTTCATAGCAAAACAGTAATAGCTGGTGAGGATATGGAGCAACACAAAGTTGCATTCACTGCTGGTGGGAATGCAAAATGATGCAGCCACTCTGGACAGTTAGTTGTTTTACAAAAGGAATTATACTCTTTATCAGTGGACCCAGTAATCACACTCCTTGGAGTTTAACCAAATGAGTTAAAAATAAGTGCATCAAAAAGACCTCCATATGAATATTTACAATAACTTTATTCATAATTGCCAAAACTTATGTAACCAAGTTGTACTTTATAGGTAAGTGGATAAATATGATCCATCCAGACAATGAAATGTTAGTGCTGAAAAGAAACGAGCTAACCTATTGTGGAAAAGACCTAGAGGGGTTTAAACACATATTTCCATGTGAAAAGCCAATCTGAATACGTCTTTGAAAACGCATAGGATGTACAATACTGAGAATGAACCCTCATAGAAACTTCGGGCTTTGAGAGGCAATGATGCATTAATGTTGGTACACTGGTTTTAACTTTCACTCTGATGCTGAATGCTGTGGGGGAGGGGCACTGTGTGTGTGTGTGTGTGTGTGTGTGTGTGTAGGAATTCTGCGCTTTCTGCTAACTTGCTGTGGAGCTAAAAACTGCTTAAAAAAAGAAGTATATTTACCAGGAAGGTGAAAGGCTTAACATGCTGAGAACTGTAAAACTAATAAAGGAAATTGAAGATGACTCAGAGATATGAAAAGGTATCCCGTGCTCTTGGATTGGAAGAATTAATATTGTTAAAATCGCCATACTGTCTAAAGCAATCTGCAGATTTAATATGATCCCTTTCATATCACCCATTATGTTTTTCACAGAACTAGAACAAAGAATTCTAAACTTTACATGGAACCATAAAAGACCCAGGATTGCCAAAGCAATCATGAGGGAAAAGAACCAAGCAGGAGAAATCACCCTCCAGACTTCAGACAATACTGTGAAGCTATAGTAATCAAAACAGCATGGTACTGGCACAAAAGCATATATGGATCAATAGAACAGAATAGAGAGCCCAGAAACACCCCCCACACCTACAGTCAGTTAATTTTTGACAAAGGAGGCAAGAATATACAATGGGGATGAGATAGTCTTTTCAGCAAATGGTGTTGGGAAGGTTGGACAGCTTCATGTAAATAAAGTTAGAACATATCCTCACATCACACACAATAATTTAAAATGGCTTAAAACTACGTATAAGAGACTATACTATGAAACTCCTAGAAGAGAACATAGGCAAAACATTCATTGATGTAAATTGTACCAATATTTTCTTAGGTCAGTCACCCAAGGCAATAGAAATAAAAGCAAAAATTAACAAATGTGACCTATTCAAACTTACAGGTTTTTACATAGCAAAGAAGACCATAAACAAAACGAAAAGACAGCCTAGGAAATGGAAGGAAATATTTATAAATGATGTGACCAACAAGGGATTAATTTGTAAAATAAAGTTATATTAAAAAACCCTATCAAAAAAATGGGCAGATCTAAATAGACGTTTCTTTGAAGAAAACATAGATGACCAATAAGCATGTGAAAAGATGCTCAGCATTGCTAATTATTAGAGAAATGTAAATCAAAACCACAATGAGGTATCACCTCACACTGGTCAGAATGGCCTTCATTAAAAAATCTACTCAGAATTCTCCAACCCAGGCTTCAACAGTACATGAACTGTGAACTTCCAGGTGTTCAAGCTGGATTTAGAAAAGGCAGAAGAACCAGAGATCAAATTGCCAACATCCATTGGATCATTGAAAAAGCAAGAGAGTTTCATAAAAACATCTGCTTCATTGACTACGCCAAAGCCTTTGACTGTGGGGATCACAACAAACTGTGGAAGATTCTTCAAGAGATGGGAATACCAGACCTCCTGACCTGCCTCCTGAGAAATCTGTATGCAGGTCAAGAAGCAGCAGTTAGAACTGAACATGGAAGAACAGACTGGTTCCAAATCGGGAAAGGAGTACGTCAAGGCTGTGCATTGTCATCCTGCTTATTTAACTTCTGTGCAGAGTACATCATGAGAAATGCTGGGCTGGAAGAAGCACAAGCTGGAACCAAGATTGCTGGGAGAAGTATCAATAACCTCAGATATGCAGATGACACCACCCTTATGGCAGAAAGCGAAGAACTAAAGAGCCTCTTGATGAAAGTGAAAGAGGAGAGTGAAAAAGTTGGCTTAAAGCTCAACATTCAGAAAACGAAGATCATGGCATCTGGTCCCATCACTTGATGGCAAATAGATGGGGGAAACAGTGGCTGACTTTACTTTTGGGGGCTCCAAAATCAGTGCACATGGTGACTGCAGCTATGAAATTAAAAGACACTTGCTCCTTGGAAGGAAAGTTATGACCAACCTAGACAGCTTATTAAAAAGCAGAGACATTACTTTGCAAACAAAGGTCCATCTAGTCAAAGCTATGGTTTTTCCAGTAGTCATTGGATGTGAGAGTTGGACTCTAAAGAAAGCTGAGCACCAAAGAATTGATGCTTTTGAACTATGTTGTTGGAGAAGACTCCTGAGAGTCCCTTGGACAGCAAGGAGATCCAACCAGTCCATCCTAAAGAAGATCAGTCCTGAATATTCATTGGATGGACCGATGCTGAAGCTGATACTCCAATACTTTGGCCACCTGATGTGAAGAACTGACTCATTTGAAAAGACCCTGATGCTGGGCAAGATTGAAGGTGGGAGGAGAAGGGGACAACAGAGGATGAGGTGGTTGGATGGCATCACCAACTCAATGGACATGAATTTGAGTAAACTCCGGGAGTTGATCACGGACAGGGAAGCCTGGCGTGCTGCAGTCCATAGGGTCGCAAAGAGTCGGACACAACTGAGTGACTGAACTGAACAAATTTAAAAATGCTAGAGAGGGTGTGGGGAAAAGGGAACCCTCCTACACTGTTGGTGGGAATATAAACTAGTGCAGCTACTATGGGAAAATAGTATGGAGCTTCCTCAAAAAGCTAAAAATAGAGTTGCCATAGATCCAGCAATTCCACTCCTGGGCATATTATCTGGATAAAATGATAATTCAAAAAGTACCTGCACCCCCCTATGTTCATACATTACAGTAATCAAGACATGGAAACAACCTAAATGTCCATAGGCAGATGAATGCATAAAGAAGATTTGTTTGTATAGAGTGGAATGCTATTTATTCATAAAAAGGAATGTTGTTTGCAGCAATATGGATGGATCTAGAGATTATCATACCAAGTGAAGTTCAGTCAGAAGGAAAAAGACAAATATCATATGATATCTTCTGTGGAATCTAAATTATGACTCAACTTATCTATGAAACACTCACAGGCAGAGAGTACAGACGTGGCGGTTGCCGAGGGAGAGGGAGGGATGGAATGGGAATGTGGGGTTAGCAGATACAGACTATCGTATATAGACTGTATAAACAAGTTCCTGCTATATCACACAGTGAACTATATTCAATGTCTTGTGATAAGCTATAATGGAAAAGAATATTAAAAAGAATGTATATATGGGTATGTATAACTGAATCACTTTGCTGTATAGCAGAAATTAGCACAACATTGTAAATCAACTATAACTTTAAAAGGTATATAGAGTATTAAATTTAAATGGAAAGGGTGACGAGCTATGGCATTCAGACTTCTTGAGTATGTGTTAAATATTTTTCTTGACAGTAAATGTAAGTAGACTGTTGCTTCAAGGAAAACAACTGTTAGTATTTGTTGCCAGTGATAAAAATTTAGTTTTCAAGCAAGAATTACAGTTTCGGAAAACTTGTGTCTATGAGGTTGACTTTCCCAGTAGTTAGTAGTTTTTATGATGAGGTCAGTGGTGATTTTAATAAAAATTACATATGTTTATAAGAAGTGTGACAGATGAAATACCTAATTTTGTGGAACCATTGCTTTCCAAGTGATCAGTACATCATGTTGTAAAATCACCCATGGTTTAAAGTTTCAAAGTGCAAAATAAACCAGTGTATTTTAACATAATAGTACAAAAAGCTTATTGATGTTGCACTACAGTTAATATTTAATAAACTATCACATCAAGCTTTGTTGGAATATCAAAAAGTACCTATAGTTTTCTTCCTGTTTCCTAATATATATTTCTGTGTGCCCAGACATTTTTCCTGTATTTTAAGTAACGTACTGTAACAGATTGAATACAGAAGCTGACAAGAGGACTTCTGTGGTGGTACGCTGGATGAGAGCCCACATGCCAGTTCAGGGGACACAGGTTTGCCTCCTGGCCCCGGGAATGTTCTGCACGCCACGAAGCAACGAGTAAGCTCGTGCGCCACAACCACAGACCCCATGCCCTAGAGCCTACACACCGCAGCTAGAGAAAGCCCTCCAAAAGCCCTCACAAAACCCAGTGCAGCCAAAAATAAAATAAAGAATTTTTTTTTGAAAAGGTCCAACTTAAAAGAAAAAAAGACATGAGATTTCGCCTGTTTCAGTTAAGCTAGACATTAAAGAAATTTGCAGAAATGTAAAACACAATGTGATTCTCACTGGTTGTTTTTGGTGAAGGGAAAATAGTTATTATGAGCTTATCTTTGTTCTAAAATAGGTTAAATACTTTGAATTTTTCTAATTTTAAAATTTTAATTTCTTTAATTTCTAATATGGTAAGTATCTATAGCTATAAATACCACAATAAACAAAAATTGGGTGGAAAGGAAGCCTCAATTTTTAAGAGTAAATGAGCCCTGAAATAAGAATTTGCTACTGTAAAGAAACTCTTTGAGAGAATTCTGTGGCTGTCTGTTGGTTAGTATTTGGCATTTTCACTGCTGTGACCTGGATTTGATCTTGTTGGGAAACGAAGATCTCACAAGATGCTGAGTATGGCTTTTAAAAAAAAAGAGCAAGCAGCTGTTTTATAACTAGGCTATCCAAGTTATTTTGTTCTGTGGTTCCCAAACTTTGCCACACTAAAGTATCACCTAGAAGTTTTTAAAACTCTCAGCTGCCCAGTTCATATCCCATACTATGAAATCTGAATGACGTTGAGAGCCGTAAAGTCTAACCTTAGGAACTGCTGACTTCAGCTCATCCTTGAATGTTTGAATTCTTTGTCTTTAATTTAATTTGGGAGGTCACTTTATGGTTACCTTAGCTGAGGCATAGCTTTTGTTTACTTGTGCAAAGATGATTCACTAATCCAGTGAGAATTTGTTTGTTTAGTTTTTATTGATTTAAACAGTTAATAAATTAATGTATAATTCAGTTTTAAAAACTGTAATAACAGGAAAACCCTCTTTCTATGGTAATGACAAGCGGGGGGCGGGGGAAACACACCCAATAACCACTGACTTTATTTCCATTGAAAACAGTTGATGGTACAGGTTCCTTATCCCAGAATCACACTTTTGAAATACTAAGTTGTACTGTCTAATTAAGTAGACAGATTTGTGGTCATATGCATTACAGTAATTTTTAATATTTCTGTGCCTTTAAAATGGCACAGAAAACTGAATGTAAAAGCCCAAATACAGTATCAGGAAACATTCATTATCTGATCCAGTTCAATATCCACTAAAATGTCTCAGTTACCTTGTACCTAGGTACACAACCAAAGCTGCTTACCCCAAGTAAGTACAAAAAATGGTGTAGTTAAATCTGAGGCTGAAAGCAATGAAAGTTGGAAAACTCCTGCACTGAGGATTAACTGAAATTGATTTCTAATGTCATATTTAGTTATCAACAAGATACAGTCACGTGAAGTTTTTTTTTCTAATGGAGAGTTGATTTTATTTTTTTTCCCATTTTTAAATGTAAATATATTTTTAAAATGTTAACAGTGTTCTGTTGGTTTCTGCCATATGATGACGCAAATCAGCCATAATTGTACATACTTCTCCTCCTTCCCTAGCTTCCCTTCCTTCCCCTCATCCTATCCCTACAGGTCATCACAGAGCGCCAGACTGGGCTCTGTGCTACACAGCACGTTCTCATCAGCCATCCATTACACATCCATTACAGCTAATAGTGTGTATATGTTGATGTTACTTTCTCTTTTTGTCCCACTCTGTCCCTTCCCTACCGTGTCCACAAGTCCAGAATCATGTGAACTTTTATAAACTACTTACTTAAACAGTTTCCTTCCTGTTTGTTTTTTTGTGGAATGGTCTCAGTATAATGTCTCCTGACTTGTTCAGGATTCATATTTATCAGTGATTGGACATCCAAGAGAGAATACAATGTTCATTTTGTTATTGGTCTTTTTTTTTTTTAACCACTCAGCGTAGAAAACTCCAAGTTTTGTGACAGTTCAGTTCAGTTTAGTCGCTCAGTTTAGTTGCTCAGTCGTGTCCAACTCTCTGCGACCCCATGGACTGCAGCACGCCAGGCTTCCCTGTCTATCACCAACTCCGGGAGTTTACTCAAACTCATGCCTATTGAGTCAGTGATGCCATCCAGCCATCTCATCCTCTTGTCGTCCCCTTCTTCTCCCGCCTTCAATCTTTCCCAGCATCAGGGTCTTTTCAGATGAGTCAGTTTTTCTCATCAGGTGGCCAGAGTATTGGAGTTTCAGCTTCAGCATTGGTCCTTCCAATGAATATTCAGGACTGATCTTCTTTAGGATGGACTGGTTGGATCTCCTTGCTGTCCAAGGGACTCTCAGGAGTCTTCTCCAACACCACGATTCAAAAGCATCAATTCTTCAGTGCTCAGCTTTCTTTATAGTCCAGCTCTCACATCCATACATGACTACTGGAAAAACCATAGCTTTGACTAGATGGACCTTTGTTTGCAAAGTAATATTTCTGCTTTTTAATAAGCTGTCTAGGTTGGTCATAACTTTTCTTCCAAGAAGCAAGCGTCTTTTAATTTCATGGCTGTAGTCACCATGTGCAGTGATTTTGGAGCCCCCAAAAGTAAAGTCAGCCACTGTTTCCCCCATCTATTTGCCATCAAGTGATGGGACCAGATGCCATGATCTTCGTTTTCTGAATGTTGAGCTTTAAGCCAACTTTTTCACTCTCCTCTTTCACTTTCATCAAGAGGCTCTTTAGTTCTTCGCTTTCTGCCATAAGGGTGGTGTCATCTGCATATCGGAAGCTATTGATATTTCTCCTGGCAAGCTTGATTCCAGCGTGTGCTGCCTCCAGCCCAGCATTTCTCATGATGTACTCTGCACAGAAGTTAAATAAGCAGGATGACAATACACAGCCTTGACGTACTCCTTTCCCGATTTGGAACCAGTCTGTTCTTCCATGTCCCGTTCTAACTGTTGCTTGTTGACCTGCATACAGATTTCTCAGGAGGCAGGTCAGGTGGTCTGGTATTCATTCCCATCTCTTGAAGAATTTTCCACAGTTTATTGTGATCCCCACAGTCAAAGGCTTTGGCATAGTTAATGAAGCAGATGTTTTTCTGAAACTCTTGCTTTTTCAATGATACAATGGATGTTGGCAATTTGATCTCTGATTCTTTTGCCTTTTCTAAATCCAGCTTGGACGTCTGGAAGTTCTTGGTTCACATACTGTTGAAGCCTCGCTTGGGGAATTTTGAGCACACTTTGCTAGCGTTTGAAATGAGTGCGGGTATGTGATAGTTTGAGCCTTCTTTGGCATTGCCTTTCTTTGGGGATGGAATGGCGGCTAGTCCTGTGTCTACTGCTGAGTTTTCCAAATTTGCTGGCATATCGAGTGCAGCACTTTCACAGCATCATCTTTCAGGATTTGAAATAGCTCAACTGGCATTCCATCACCTTGAGCGTTGTTCATAGTGATGCTTCCTAAGGCCCACTTGACCATCCATGTTGCTGCAAATGGCATTATTTCATTCTTTATAATGGCTGAGTAATACTCCATTGTCTACGTTTTCTATATGCCACATTTTCTTTATCCATTTCTCTGTTGGTGGACATTTAGGTTGCTGCCACGTCTTGGCTATTGTAAACAGTGCTGTAATGAACATTGGGGTGCATATATCCTTTCAGATCATGTTTTTGTTTATACAGTTTTTATTTTTACATTTTTTATAGTTTTTATTACTTTAATCAGACAGTCTCAGTGAAATGAGTTATTGTTTCACACAATTCAGCATGAAACTTGTAGTGACTTCTTTAAGAAAAATATTTGTTTAGGGACTTGCTTGGCAGTCCAGTGGTTGAGACTTTGCCTTCCAGTGAAAGGGGCATGGTTCAATCACTGGTCAGGGAACTATGATCCTACATGCTGTGCAGTGTGGCCAAAAAAAGAGCATTTGTTTGTTTTCCCTATCTTCATTTGTAATCTTGGTAATATCAGATGACTAAGATTATAAAAGAGGTTATTTTGTAATAGTTGGGACAAGAAGCAGAATTAGAATGCTTGTATGGATTTGCATGCTCAAGCATCTGAGAACTAAGTCTGGGTATTCCAGTTTGTTCACAGACTAATCAGTACATTGGCTAAAGGAATAATATATTTCATACAAAATAGTATCTTTGAGCAAAAAGTATCTTTGGAGTTACTTACATTAAACTGTTGTCCAGGTTGAAAAAACAGATGGAGAGAAGTTGCATGACTTGCCTAATTTTGGAGAAAGCTTGAAGCTGCTTGCTTTTGTGGATTCAGGAGTCTTTGTATTTGCCAAAAATAGGCGTGGGGACCAGACACCACAAAGTACGAAATCGGTTCTGTGAACTCAGAAGTGATACTCGTTGAGTCAGAACAATACGTTGTACCTGATGTAAGGTACAATAAAAAGTAGGCACTTGGTAAAATTGTGCCGGTTCCTTGCAATGTTGAAGGTTAGTGTGTATGAGAAAGACAATGAATTCAGTGTTTCAGATGGAGTTTTTTTTTCCTTAGCAGTTTGGTTCTGTTGTTGGTATGTATTTAATAATCATACACAAATTTCTTGTTCTCATTCTACCTCAGTTTCTGTCTTGCCTACAGCCTCCTTCCCCCTACCCCAAGCTCCACCCCAGATATGAGATAAATACGCTTTGGGGATGACCCTGACTACTAGTTTAAATTTGTCGTTTCTGTTAGCGTAGCTCAAAAGTGAATACTGTAATGAGTAGAAATTACAGTAATTATTTTTATGAAAAGTACAGCTCTTCTTTTTTTGTATTTGGTTATTTATAGGGTTCCTTAAATTACAGTCTACTGAGTGAAGCTTGGAAAGAATAATTTCAGTGATTTGATTGATGGTTCTTTCTATCTAGGCCACTCAGTTTTAACCTCATATATCAAGTTTTCTGCTGTTGAAATCAAAGAGAGCTGTTATATCATTATTGTAGACATCTTTTGGCAACCCATGTTGAAGGAGGATCAGGAGGTCTAGGTGCTTTGCTTTGCCTCTGTGTTAATCTGCTTGGGTTGCCAGGACAAAGTGCCATAGACTAGGTGGCTTAAACAGCAAACGATTTTCGCACAGTTTTGCAAATTAGAAGTCTAAGAGATGGTATGGGGAGGGAGGAGGGAGGAGGGTTCAGGATTGGGAACACATGTATACCTGTGGCGGATTCATTTTTATATTTGGCAAAACTAATACAATATTTTAAAGTTTAAAAATAAAATAATTACGAATAAGAAAAAAAATGTAAAAAAAAGTGAATTTAGAACTCCCCCCCCCAAAAAATAAAAATAAAAACAGAAAAAAAC
>NW_011494660.1:438716-443394 GCF_000754665.1 Bison bison bison | reverse complement strand
AAACAGAAAAAAAAAAAAAAAAGATGTGAGCAGGGGGTTAGTTTCTTCTGAGACCTCTCTTCCTGGCTTGTAGATGGCTATTGTCTTCCCTTGTTTTCACATGGCTCTCCTTCTGTGCATGTCTGTGTCATAATCTCTTCTGATTAGGGTACTAGTCATAAGGGTCAGAGCTTTATCTCCAAATACAGTCATATTCTGAGGTATTGGAGGTTAGGACTTTGCATGGGAATTTGTGAAGGTAGCAGCTACTAAATGGCTTTGCTTTTGACTTTGGACAAGTTATAGCGGTTTGCACGAAGTGATGCTGACATGTGTTAAGACATTTATGAAGATTGATTACTGTATTGTCAGGAGGTTTGTTTATGTTTTATTTTAGGGCTGGATTTTGATTTGGAATATACTTTTTTTTTCTCTTTTTCTTCATGCTGGACCTTTCTTTCTAGAATACAAGTGGTACTTGACCATCCACGGAAAAGTGAAAGGCCTTTTTTTTCTGAACAAGTTTTATCAACAGATCAGTAAGTGGAAATATATTTTCTCCCACCCTCTGTAAAGTCTTTTTGAAAGCTTTATATCTATTTGTCCATGGATTGGACACGACTGAGTGACTGAGCTGAACTGTGTTTAGTTTAGTCTTGTTTTTGACATACTTCGTGGCATGTGGGGTCTTAGTTCCCCAACAAAGTATGAAACCTGGGCGCCCTGAATTGGAAGCATGGATCTTAACCACTGGACTGCCAGGAAGTACCTGGCAGTGATGTCTTAAATGAAAGAGTAATTTTATTTTCTAGCTTTAACAAGTGAATTATTTAAAAGTGTTAGTAACAACATATTGATTGGTTTGCATTTGACTTCAGCATTGACTTCAAATATTTTCTCGTATTTGTACAGTAGATCCTAGGTTTGGCTCTTGATTAATGCTTTATATTCGTGTACCCATCACCCAACTTTAATAGCGTCAGCTTCCTGTAAATGTCTCATCTGTGGTGGTGGGTTAGTCACTAAGTCCCGTCTGACTCCTGTGACTCTATGGTCTGTAGCCTGCCAGTGTTTCCTTTACTCCATATGAAATTTTTTTCCAGTGGACTAAACCCCTATATTTTAAGTGAGGTAGAAGTCGTATAACATAAAACTCACTGTCTAACCATTTCAGTGTCTAATTCAGTACTACTCAGTGCATTCTCTGTTGTGCAGCTGCCACCTCTTCCTAGTTCCAGATACTTCCACCATCATCAGAGGAAGCTCCATCCCCATTCTCCCTTTGCCTGCCAACCACTAGTGCGCTTCTGCCACTGTGTATTGGCCTGTTCTGGATTTGAGTGCACGTGAAGGCGTATATTACGTGACCTTTTATCTTTGGCTTCTTTTGTTTACGTAGTGGTTTTGAGAGTCATCATGTAGCATATGTCAGCACTTCATTCCCTTGGTTTTTTGGCTGAATAATTAAGCCTCTTTTGATATGTATAAAAATCTTTATTCTCATTTGATATCAATAATAGAAACTAGAATATTAGGATAATTTTATTTTAATAAAATTAGAAATTTGATGATTATAAAGTGAAAAAATAGTAATTTAAAAGTATACTTACCAAAGCTGCATTCTTTTAGAATTATTGACAGAGGCATCGAAATTAAAGCCTTTATTTGAAGTCTGGATGCTGAAACTTAATTGGACTCATGAGATAGCTGAATAAACAGATTCCCTCACCAGCTTTATTGAGGCAGTTGTAGTCTGTTTAATTCATACGTGCACAGCTTGAAAAGAGAGACAGAATGTTTCTCATTGCACTGGTGTTGTTTTTAGTTGCTAAGTTGTGTCCGACTCTCTGTGACCCCATGTGTTATAGCGTGCCAGGCTCCTCTGTCTTTGGGATTTCTCAGGTAAGAATACTGGAGTGGGTTCCCATTTCCTTCTCCAGGGGATCTTCCCAATCCAGGGAATCCAACCCGCATCTCTTGCATTTAGAGGCGAATTCTTTACCATTGAGCCACAAGGGAAGCCCTGTCTCATCTCATTACAAATTAACATTTGTTAGGGTCTTCTGTAATTGTTCCAGAGTAGTGGAAATAATACTACATTCATGTCTTATTGTTTTGCTATGAACAAAGCTAGTGGAGATGCTGGAATTCCAGCTGAGCTGTTTAATTAAAATCCTCAAAGGTTATGCTGTTAAAGTGCTGTACTCAATATGCCAGCAAATTTGGAAAACTCAGCAGTGGCCACAGAACTGGAAAAGATGAGTTCGCATTTCAGTGCCAAAGAATGTTCAGACAACCATACAGTTGCACTCATTTCACATACTAGCAAGGTAATGCTCAAAATCCTTCAAGCTAGGCCTTAGCAGTACGTGAACCAAGAACTTCAAGGTGTGCAAACTGGGTTTAGAAAAGGCAGAGGAGCCAGAGTTCAAATTGCCTACATTCGTTGGATCATAGAGAAAGCAGGGGAATTCCAGAAAAATACCGACTTCTGCTTCATTAACCACACTAAAGCCTTTGACTTTGTGGAACACAAAAAACTATGGAAAATTCTCAAATAAATTGGAATACCGGACCACCATACCTATCTCCTGAGAAACCTATATGCCAGTCAAGAAGCAACAGTTAAAACTGGACATGGAACAATGAACTGGTTCAAAACTGGAAAGGAGTATGTGAAGGCTGTGTATTGTCACCCTGTTTATTTAATTTCTTTGCAGAGTACATCATGCAAAATGCCAGGCTGGATGAATTACAAGCTGAAATCAAGATTGCCAGGAGAAATATCAACAGCCTCAGATTTAGAGTGGTATTATCTGCATATCTGAGACTGTTGATATTTCTCCCGGCAACTCTAATGGCAGAAAATGAAGAGGAACTGAAGAGCCTCTTGATGAGGGTGAAAGAGGAAAGAAAGAATGCAGGTTTAAAACTCAGCATTCAAAAAACTAAGATCGTGGCATCCAATCCCATCACTTCATGGCAGATAGAAGGGGGAAAGTGGAAGATTTTATTTTCTTGGGCTTGAAAAATCACTGTGGATGATGACTGCCTCAGTTAAATTAAAAGACGTTTGCTCTTTAGAAGGAAAGCTATGACAAACCTAGACAGCAAATTAAAAAGCAAAGGAATCACTCTGCTGACAAAAGTGTATATAGTCAAAGCTATAGTTTTTCCAGTAGTCATGTATGGATATGAGAGTTGGACCATAAAGAAGGCTGAGTGCTGAAGAATTGATGCTCTTGAACTGTGGAGCTGGAGAAGACTCTTGAGAGTCCTTTGGACTGACTGCAAGGAGATCTAACCGGTCAACCCTAAAAGAAATCAACCCTGATATTCTTTGGAAAGACTGATGCTGAAGCTCCAAAACTTCAAGAGCCAGCTCACTGGAAATGACCCTGATGCTGGGAAAGACTGAGGGCCGGAAGAGAAGGGGCAACAGAGGATAATCTGGTTGGATGGCATCACTGACTCAATGGACGAGTTTGAGCAAACTCTGGAATGTAGTGAAGGATAAGGAAGCCTCATGTGCTGCAGTCCATGGAGTTGAAAAGAGTTGGACATGACTTAGCAACTGAACAACACCAACCACAACAACATGTTTTATTTCTCAAATTAAAAAAAAAATTAATTTCAAAAGTTTGTCTGTGCTGGGTCTTCATTTCGACATATGGGCATATCTGGTTCCTGCACATGGGCTTGGTTGCCCCAAGACATGTGGGATCTTAGTTCCCCCACCAGGAAGTAAACCCAAGTCCCTTGCATTACTGGACTTCCAGGGAAGTTTCTATTTATTTTTGGTATCATGGGAGTCAGGACTTAATCTCCCCACTCCCACCTTTCCTCCTCCATTTCCTTTCTGTTACCATCATCAGATGGTTTCAGGAGACAGTAAAGTGACAAGGATGTATTAAGTAGTACTGATTTTCATCCACAGGAAATCACAAATTTATTTTCAAGTCCTTAATTTAGTGTCTGGAATTAAGAAAGGCAAATGTAAGAATATAGAAAAATAATCACTGCTCTTTTTGAAACAAAAATGCAGAAATGCTAACACCCTTTATATATTTTTCATGATCTGATTTTTAAAATATGCTTGAAATGTGTTTTTAATTCAGGCACATTTGTATTATTGGAATGTAAATTTAATTGGAGAGCACTAAAGTTGAAAAACTAAGCCCCTAACATTTTTTCTTCAGATGTTAGCCTAATATTGCCTGTATAGAAATGTAGCTGTACATACTGAGAAATACATTTCTGTGGTTGTTACTTTGAGCCTGAAATTAGACAGACATACTTTTAGTATTCATTTGAAATAAGATAGTTTATTCTACTTTTTCCACTCGTCCTAAGAAATTTAAGAGGATAGAAATGAAGCTTAAGGTTTTTTTAAAATAACTTGTATAAAATGAGGGTCTTACAATAAACTTAAAATGACCTGTTTTATTATCAAACATCTGATGAAAACTTCATTTTAAAAATGTGAACAGTTCTCAAGTGATTTTACCTTCCTTTCCCCTGCAGTTTAGCCACCCTACACGTACAAAATACACTTGCCCCAAGCTCTGAAAAACAGATGTTTCCTTCCACCAGGCTAAATTTTACAACAAATACTTACTAAATTATTTATTTATTCTTTTTTGGGGGCTGGTGTGCTGGATCTTCATTGCTCTGCATGTGCTGTCTCTAGTTGGGGCTG
>NW_011494660.1:436759-438593 GCF_000754665.1 Bison bison bison | reverse complement strand
TCTTCACGACCCCATGGACTGCAGCCTACCAGGCTCCTCTGTCCATGGGATTTTCCAGGCAAGAGTACTGGAGTGGGGTGCCATTGCCTTCTCCCTACTTGGGGCAGGCAGGGGCTATTCTAGTTGCCGTGCTCAGGCTTCTCATTGCAGTGACTTCTCATGGCAGAACACGGGCTCTAGGGTGCGTGGGTTTTAGTAATTGCAGCACATGGACTCAGTAGTTGCAGTCCTTGGACTCTGGAGCATGGGCTCAGTAGTTGTGGCTCACAGGCTTAGTTGTCCCATGGTATATGACATCTTCCTGGACCAGGGATTGAACCAGTGTGCCCTGCATTGCAAGTGGATTCTTAACCACTGGACCACCAGGGAAACCCCTACAACAAATACTTATTAGCACTTAATCTGTCAATTGACCTTTTTTCAAATTGTAACTGGTTTCTGCCATTAAGTCAAATTGTTCATTTTGTAAATAGGTTGACTAAAAGCTAGAAATGATGCATATTAGAAAAAGGTACAGGAGTGTAAAAAAATGTTCATCTAAAAATGTTTTCTGGTAGTGTTACAGTGCTGACATATTTGTAGTGAAAGTACTTTTTCCTTTCCCAGGTGTCATAGAACGAAAACATCGCCATGGCTACAGAAATTGGTTCTCCTCCTCGGTTTTTCCATATGCCAAGGTTCCAACACCAGGCACCTCGACAACTGTTTTATAAGCGACCAGATTTTGCACAGCAGCAAGCAATGCAGCAGCTTACCTTTGATGGAAAACGAATGAGAAAAGCAGTAAACCGAAAAACCATAGACTATAATCCATCTGTAATTAAGTATTTGGAGGTAAGTTCAGTTAATGTGCTTTAGATGACCAAACTTCGGTTTTTTAAAAAGAAGAAAAGTTTTAAAATGTAGGGTAATGAGTATACCTGTGTTTTTTGCATTAGGAGGATGAAATAACATTTCAAATGAGGCCAGTAACCTCAATTAAGTAGAGTACTGGGTGGGTTTTTTTTTCCCTTTGAATGCATGAATAATTTCAAAAAATTTTAAAGACACTAGTTTAAAAATACACTTTGTTCTAAAGGTTCACAACATATATCAGAAGAGAGTACTTTTGTTCCAATTGTAAAGCACTCATTAAACTTGTAGCGTATGTAAAATGTTAAGAGATTACCAACATAAGGATATTTGTACGAGAACATGTGTTCAGAGTAAGTGATGTGTGTGTCCAGTACGCTGGACTCTTCAAGGCCCTCAAGGAAAGGGCCTCTGTTTACTTAGAGGATTGAGCATGTGCTACAGTCTTGTCGGGTGAAACTCTAATACGGCTCTGATAGGGCGTGTGAAGGCAGAGTAGGGGTCTACCTAAGCCTGGGTCAGCTTGACAGATCTCCCCTGTGAGTTCTTTATTTATCTTAACCTTTTTTAAGTCTCTGATTTGCTTTTTATTACCATCTCCACTTTAATCGGGTTTTGGTCTGTTTTGCTTCCTATGAAGAAAATTTGTCTGCTTTTCATTGCTGCTGCTGTTAAGTCGCTTCAGTCGTGTCTTCTGTGGACTCTGTGCGACCCCATAGACGGCAGCCCACCAGGCTCCTCCGTCCATGGGATTTTCCAGGCAAAAGTACTGGAGTGGGGTGCCATTGCCTTTTCATTACCTGAGACAAATTGCTAAAAGACCTATATGCCTAATTTGTATGTTGCAGGGACTTAGCAGAAAAATATTCATTCAGAGGTAAAGGTAGATTAAGGCTTTTTCAGATGTTTCAGTTGAAAAACTAGACTGAGAGAGTTTGGGAGGAGTTAAGAAAACCAAGACCAGGATAAGAGGAATTGTTTT
>NW_011494660.1:374686-436659 GCF_000754665.1 Bison bison bison | reverse complement strand
CTGTCTATGAGAATGTGTTGGGGTCACCAGCATCTTGGATGATTGGTTGGGCATAATATGAGCAAAGAGAGGAAATTCTAAACAATGTCAGTAGGAAAAGGGGGAAATCTCTTAAGATAAATACTATTATCTATGTTTTAGAACATAGTGAAAAAGTTTTATTCTTCTTTTTCCCCATTTGATGACAGCTTACATTCTGTAAATATTTACTTAAGTTTCAAGTTGAGTATAGACTATATATTGATTGATTGATTGATTGATTTTTAACAGAATAGAATATGGCAAAGAGACCAGAGAGATATGCGAGCAATTCAGCCTGATGCAGGTTATTATAATGATGTAAGTATAAGATATGTCATATTTGTTTAATAAAAACCTCTTTGCTTGGACCTAGGAACTATGAGATCTCTAATTTAAACATGGACTTTTCTTTTTACATTTTTTTTTTTTAATAATTAAAACATTCCTGAAAGGATAGTGTATCTGCATAAACCATGTTTTTTTTTTTTAACCTGCATTTAAATTTTTCTTTTAATCTGATAATGGATGAACTTTTGATTTGGGTCTTAAAGCAATGTCCAGCCAAAGGTTGCACTGCCTAAGAGTCCTTATAATAGAGAAGTTAATTTTAAACCTTGCTTGTTATGAATATGTTTAAGTGTGTTGACTTTGAGAAGTAATTTGGGAAATCTGGTCCTTGATTTTATTGTTTATTTAGTAATAAATAATAGGCATTTAACTTTCCTGTACTTTCATTTTCTTCATTTGATTACTATAGACTAATATATTACAATACTGTCCTGTATGGTCCTGAATTTGTCTTTAAATGTTGAAATAATTACCTTACCATGTCCCTGGTTTATACCCTGTGCATGATCAGAAGCTCTTTAAATCTAATTCTCTTTTTTTGTAGCTGGTTCCACCTATTGGGATGTTGAATAATCCTATGAATGCAGTAACAACAAAGTTTGTTCGAACATCAACAAATAAAGTAAAGTGTCCAGTATTTGTTGTCAGGGTAAGTATTCTGTTTGATACTTTTTGGAAAAATTAATTTTGAAAAATTAACCTGCAAATATATTTAATAGGACAAAGAAAATGAAGCAGTGTTTAAAATATATAACTGGGATAAAAATCAGTATATTGCTTTTATTTTTATTTTGGACTATCCAGTTTATCTATTATATCCACATTTAGTAAGGTAGTACTTTTGGATTGCTTTTATGTTGCAATTTCTGTAGAATTCTGTCTGAGCTGGCCATGGATATATATTGCAGCAGGTGTCTGACTTGCTCTTGAATAGAAATGTTCTGTTGCAGTTTAGAGAACAGCATCTCAAGGTGAATCAAAACTCTTAGGGTTACTGGGAAGGGAAACACCCAAGAAGAGCTGAAGTCCAAAGGTAGACCATAGTTGTCATCAGTGAAGGTACATTGTGGGTACTCAATACATTTTCGCTAAAATTTTTAAAATATAATATTAAAATAAACAGTACATTGACATGGTTCAGATTATTAAAATTTGAAGGATTTGTAATAAAGAAGTCTTCCCATCTCTGTGTCCCAGGCATCCAGCTAATATTCCTATAGATAATAGTATAATCTTTTTGTGTATGTGTTTTGCTAGTAAGAAAGTACTTGTTGGTTAGCAGTATATCAAGTCCAGAAACATAAGATAGTTAATAGTCAAAGTTGAGTGAATAAGAATTGAAAAAATAATGGGACAGAGGAAAGACATTTGTGGCAAATGAGCAAAATAAGCAGGTCTTCTTATTAGAGAGGTGTGATAGACAGCCCAGAGAACTCAGAGGGCTGAAAGAGATGCTGGCTTCAGCTCCATACAAATGTGACAGTCAGTCAGGCCTCCTCTTTGTTTCGGAGGCCTATTACAGTAGAAAACATTAGAAAAGGAACATTATTTGAATGGCTTTTGTGTTAGTAGAGCCAACCAATTTGTAGTGTAATTTTGTATGGCAGAGGATTTGGTGAAAGGAGTATGATGTGCAGCTAATTTTAATTTCTCGTTAGCATAACACAGAAAACCTTTTTGAGGTGAATAGAATCTGAGCATTCCATGTGCTGTATCTCGTTAGATGGGTAAATTGCTCATTTGGGAATCAAGCTATAAGGTCTTAGGAAATTTGCACATAGTGAAGACAAGTCCAGATTACAGGCGTTAAAGACATAAAGACTGTGGGTCCTGTGTCTACAGGGTGGTAGCCTGTAGTCTTTACCGAGTTGGGATCCATAGCAAATAGCAGAAACTAGGAAAGTAGAAGGGTTTTTTAAAATGATATCAAAATCGTGATCTTCAGGTAAGCAGTAAAAGGCTGGCTTGTCATGTGTATCTGTGTAATTTACCAAATAAACTTGATTTCGTATGTCTCATCCTATAAGCACCCTTGTATTTTTCAGCCCTGTGTCACACTTTTTACGGGGGAATGTAGGATTGTTGTATTGATATTTCTTGTGTTTACATCTATGGAAAACGTGTGTAATCTGTCATAGAAACTTGAAAATAAAAGAAAAAGTACGTTGCGTTTTGAGTTGATAAGCATATGCCACAGATTCCTTCAGAATGCAGATTGTGACGTTGAAATACTGGGGTACTGTTAGTCATGCCTCTGTTGTATTGCTTTTTTTTTGTTTGATGCTAGATTAGTATGAGACTTGTCACTGCTTGATATTGTGAATGAAGAAGAACTTTATATGTATTGTACATTTAGTTTCCAGGAAAAGTTTGATAGCCTTGATTTCCTTAAATTGATATTTATTGTTATACTGTTTTGTTTTGTTATTTTCATAAAACACTGGTAACTTTTCTGCCCAAAGATCCACTAGCAGCTGTAATAAACCAAATCTTTCACTCATTCAGTCTCTGAGTTTTTCTGGTGACTGACGATCTTATTTATTAGTATGATGATCTTCCATGTATTCTAGAAAAAGTAGATCTTCAGATATTCTGTTTTGAAATGCTCTTTAGGGTGCCTAGGTGTGTGTAACTTAACAGGTTATTGTAATGCACTTACTCTTTTTAATTTACTTAATGAGCCAAGTGCTAGAGTTTTCCTTGGACTGTGTTAATTTCTTTTCTGGCTAAGTATTTGCTTATAAATCTGAGCCATATTCTGAAGTGAAAGTATTGTCCACTTAACGTCAATTGTTGGATATTTTATAAAGACTTTCTGAGTGTTTTAAAAATTAATTAAGGTTGTGGATTTGTGACCTTGTATAATGTCTTTTTCTTTCCCAGTGGACTCCAGAAGGAAGAAGGTTGGTCACTGGAGCTTCTAGTGGGGAGTTCACCTTGTGGAATGGACTCACTTTCAATTTTGAAACAATATTACAGGTAACAGTAATCATCAGATGGTAGCATCATTCTGTGTTACTGGCGTTTTAAAACTTATAATTGGACAGATCATTGCCTTCCATTGTATCGTCTTTGATATGATGTTTATAAATGTTTTGTGTTTTCACAGGCTCATGATAGCCCAGTGAGAGCCATGACTTGGTCACATAATGACATGTGGATGTTGACAGCAGACCACGGAGGATATGTGAAATATTGGCAGTCGAACATGAACAACGTCAAGATGTTCCAGGCACATAAGGAGGCGATTAGAGAGGCCAGGTTTATACACAATATACCATTTTCTGTAGTCCCTATTGTCATGGTTAAATTATTCTCTAAGTGTATTCTGGGTGCAGAGATGCATGGGTTCTGTCAGATTCTGGGAAACTTTTTGCACCCTATAAACACAATATTTTTCTTTGTTTTCACACATTCACCATTTTGCTGGCACTTTTCTGAAGTAGTGTTGTCCCGATATGAGCCTTTGCAATATGTTAGAGATGTATTGTCTGCCGCATTTTGCACTGGTTTTCTCTTTTCATTTATGGTTAATAATGTGTATACGTTATTCATTTTTATTACCTACTATGTAAGATAAGAATATTTAATTCCAAATAAAGAATTCAGTCTTTAATTATACAACTGAATAAAATCTAAAGCCTACAGAAAACACCTTCAGAGTTCTCACAAAATACAAGAAAAAAAAGGCTTAAGTGAAGACCTGGTTGGCTTGGTTATGCCACGACTTCAAAAGGAAAGTATAGTAGGGCTAAAAAGTCTCCAAGTAACTCTGGATGTGGCAAACATTAATGGATTAATGAGCGGGTTCTTTCAAGCTTTGGAGCTGTGAGCAGACCATTGTCAAGAAGACTGTAGGACTTTCCTTCTGATTCACTGTTGTTGACATCAGTAATGCAAATGTATGATAAGTGGGAGTTTAAAGTATTTTCATTAAGTTGTATATTTTTACATATCAGTGAGATATGTATAGTAGAAATGGAAAAGAAAAAGTTTCAAAAACAAGCTTGAAGAAATGCTGCAGCTTCAGAAGAAAGCTAAGCAGCGTTCTTTATGGTTGTGCCACCCACACAAGGGAGGAGGTTGACATCTTTATAGAAACATCGTCCACTGTAGTCACTTGTTTCTACTTTCAGAATCTTAACAAAGACTTATTGGATAAACACACATCTGCAAAGACTGTGCCTTATTCTCCTGACTATACACTGAATTTTCAAAAGTGGTCCTTTCTTAAGCATAAGGTTCAGAAGTTCAGGGGAGTTCTTAGAGTTAAATGAGAAACTTGATGGTCTTTTACAGGGAGGAAGAAATGGATCCCTCCTTTGCAGCATATTCTTTGGCTTTAAACAGTTGGCATGTCCCCATGTTAGTTTCCTTCAAAAAGTGTAACATTCATGGGATAACTTGCGTGAAAAGAAGGTGTGAACATTTTCCACAAACCTTTTACATAAGTGAGAAACATCATATGAAGGAATGTTTTAACAACTAGTCTTAAAACAGCCTGCCTGAAACTTTTCAGCTTATCATTATATGAAGTTCAAAGCAGAAGCTGATGCTGGTTTTTTTTGAGCAGTATTCCTATGTGATTTTAAAAGACTTTACAGGAATATTGCAAAGAGAATTTGTTTAGTTCTATACTTAATCAGCTCTATGTTTTCTGTTGATACCATAGGAAATACTGTACTGTGGGGAGTCTGGATAGCATTAGTACTAATAATACCCTCATTAAGTTCTCTGAATATTGATGATTGAAAACTAAGAAGCAACTACTGTGAATTATTCTTTTGTTGAGATAGGTTGTTAGCTAACAGCAGTCTCTTTAAGGCCCTTCACGTTGGATGCTTCCCTCTCCTGTTTATCGCGCAGCGCAGTGTTTTATTTTTCCCTGTCTGAGACGCGCAGATAACCTGTGAAATGCTGACTTCTTTCCCCTGCTGTGTGTCTTCACGTAACAGTTTCTCACCCACGGATAATAAATTTGCTACATGCTCTGATGACGGCACTGTTAGAATCTGGGACTTTCTTCGTTGCCATGAGGAAAGAATTCTCCGAGGTACGTGTCCTAACAGTACTGATTGGAATATTTAAATAGGGAAGGCATTTGTGGTTTAAATCATCACAGTACCACAATACCAGCTTACATCTTCATTCAGTTGTTTTACATACACACCATCTCAACCAGGCTCTTTAAAGAAACCTGAACTCTTTCTGGTTCACAATCACTTTTTGTCTATTTTTACTATTAATATTTTGAGCTATAAATTAAATACACACACATTTCCTGCCTTGTACCCAGGACGGCTTTCTCCAACATATTGACGCTATAATTTTATTTATATAACTCACATTCTTCTGACATTGCTTTTTCAATAGGCATTAACCAAAGTCTCAGTAGCTACACTTCTCAATATTGGTATTTCTGAAAGGAGGTGGTTCTTTAGTATACCACATTTATACTACATGGGCCATTTGTTACTACATATTGGAGGGATTTTTATTTACTTTTATTGATTTCATAGTTATAAACTAACATCTGTGAATTACTCTATCCTAGAAAAGAAATCCATATTTTCACTTGGATTAACTTAGTTTTCTAAGTGGGGCTGTTGAAATAACTCACAGTAGTACATCAGCACTATTGATGTGAATTTAATAGTGTTAGAGTTAAGGAATTAACTGTGTGTTTTATATATTCAATATAAATACTGACACAAAAAACATTTACGTACATCTTGGTTTATTATTAACTAGAAAGGTAGTTTCCTCAGGTATTAACGAAGAGTACATTGTCTTCCATACTCTTGATTCCATTATGCCATGAAAGTATCATCTTCCTCTTACACATACATGCATAGAGAGAGAATGGGTGCCACAGACATTGCGTGTCAAGAAATTACTATTCAGAGATTGCCCTTTTTTGTTCAAGAGTTGGTAGAGTGAGTTATCTTGCTTGACTTGTTTCTCACACCTTTTCAGAGTTTTATTTACAACATATAGAGTTTATGCTTTCTAGACAAGAAGTTTAGTGTTCTTGATATTTAACCCATATTTCAAGCCAGTGTATTTTTTAATCACAATTTTTAAACATTCCTGGCTTTACACATTTTGTGGGTTTTATCCACAGTAATGTATTGTGATAGCTAGAATAAGGATATCATACCTGTCCTATTGAAGGGGTATACTCAGGATGAGGTCATAATATTGACAACCAGAAACTAGATGGAGCCTTTGAAATCATCTAATCTGTGTTCTTTTATGGATGAGCACCAAGACCCAGGAGATTAAGTGAAATAGTCAAGGTAAAATAAGATCAGAGCCAGAACCAGCTTCCTATCACTTGACACCTATCCTAATTCTACTATGAGAAGTCTTAGCTGTTAAACAATGATAGCTTTTTCTAGACTTTGAAAATCCTAAGAAATATAGAGGAAACCAAATAATTTTATGTATTGATGTAATTCTAAAGGATCAAAACCATTAATTTTACAATGGCCTAGACTATAATAACCATGAAGTCTGATATAATACGACTATGCATCTTGTATTAAATAAAGAAGAAAAACTAGTATAAGATAGTGTCTTTAACCCCAAGTGCCAATGAAGTGTTTTTCAGTTATATTAATGAAACTGTTTCTAAACAGTGCGTAAGAACTTGATTCTTCTGAGATTTAGAGTGTAAGTTAGGTATTAATTAGCAGGTAAATATTTTCAAATTTGAGTCCAGGTGAATTTGGATAAAATTACATGAATGCTGAATCATAACCTGTTCTTCATATAGCTTAAAAAACAGACCAATATCATGTCTGTATTAACTGAGGGTTGAATTTTATATTTGCTGTGGGTATTCTTTTTAAGTTTTTACTATGAATATTTAAAAATGAACAAAAATGCAGTGAACCTCCATGTGCTTTTAGGATCAGTATTGTAGCTTACTCATGTTGTTGTCTTCCTGTAAACAGTGTTATATTTGGTTTATGGTCATGACTGTTTTCTTAGTACCTTAGTGAGTACATGAGAAATAGAAATACAGTCAACCAAGTTAATTATACCGCCTAAGTAGTACTTCTGATAGTGGATCTGGTGTAGTGGATGGGTTGTTAGGGTCTAATTATCTGACAGAAAACTATCATTCCTCATTTTTCTAAATTTTCTGAATTTTAGACATGATTATAAAGTAATGAAACCAGTGTTGTTATAATTTTCCTATTCACTTGGTGGGTTTGGGATCAGGGCACTTTGGCACTCAAGTTGTCTCAAGGGATGAGGTGAAATTCTTAACAAAGTGAAGTGAATTTAATTTAGTTCTATTCATAGAAAATGGAATCCCCAAGTTAAGCAAATAGGAGGCTTTTAAAATGCCTCTTGCCCTTTATGAAGGTGTGATAGGCTCTATGACGTCAGGCAGGTAAGCACACTTCCACGGCATGTTAGTGTTGTGCATCAGACCATCACCTGGGATTAAGTTAAGGAAATCCAACAACATTTTGATTGAAGGGGATATTTGTGAGCACGTAGTCCAGCTGTTTATCGAATACTTTCCCACATCACTCCCCCAAACCATTTTTCTACTCACAAAACATTTTTATTGATACAGTATTTACTATGCGTGCGTGGTTACTCGCTCAGTTGTGTCCGACTCTTTGCGACCCTGTGGACTGTAACTCACCAGGCTCCTTTGCCCATGGGATTTCTCATGCAGGAATACTGGAGTGGGTAGCCATTTCCTCCTCCAGATGATCTTCCTTACCTAGGTATTGAACCCGAGTGTCTTGCGTTGGCAGGCAGATTCTTTACCACTGAGCCACCAGAGAAGCCCATACGATATTCACTACCTCACATGAACCTCTCAAAAGAGGTTCAGTTTTATGTAGCTCTGATTTTCAGAAAGTTCTTTCTTTAAATCAGAAGCCTTCTTTCTCATAACTTGTCCTGCCTTCTGGAACACAAAAAATTAAATCTGAACTCTTCTACATGGCAGCTCTTCAAGTATCTGAAGACAGCGCTCATATCTTCTTAATGTCTTGTAGCTGTAAGCTTACAGGATCCCTGTGTGTGGCAGAGGCCATTATATGGTACTTTTGAGTACAGAATTTACAGTTGCTTTTTAGTGAGTGTCCTTACTGAGATTGTTCTTATGCTTCTTGGAAAAAGAAGATGTTACACAAGAGAAAATAATCAGTATTTTTAATATTTAAATGAGCATCGATCTATTGTCAGATTTGCTACTTTGAGGTTGTCGTATTTGTTCCATAGATGGGAAAAGGACACACTTGTGAAGCTGAATATATTGCAGCATTGAGAAATACTATGTGTATGCCCACCCATTTCCAAAGCATATGCATATCAGCATAATTTACACACATTTATCTTTCTTTTCTAGTATGAATTACAGCACTCAGTTTAGGGACTGGGATTAAAACAACCTTTAAGCACCAAGAATACATAAGTCTAAATGAGCCTATAGGTGTTTATGCACTTGACTTCAAGTGAAATAGAGGCATTAAGATCCATTTATTAGTGAGCATATATTGTATTCATGCTATCATAGGTAGAACACATTTTTAAAAAATAAAGTATGATGTCTTCCTACCCTCATGCTTCTTAAAGTTTATTTTCACAAACTTAAAATGTTGGGTATTGGGGGAAAGAGTCAGTGAGAGTCTTAGAAGTGTGCTTTTATCAATATAAAGTTAGATCATTTGTGACTAAAATGAAAATAAGAAAGATTGGAGATACAGAATCAATAAGAATACTGTAGTTAATTTTAATTAGAAGTGAAATTTTATTTTTTTGTGCTTAGTTGTATCTGACTCTTAGTGACCCCATGTCTGCCAGCATAATATATACTAAAAAGAATCCAATTTACTAGCTTTAGTATGAATTGTTTTACCTTCTTGATTTTAGCAACAATAACTGACACATTACACTTATTCTAAGTAGTTCATTTAATCTTACCATTACCCCTATGAGATAAATATAGTTTATTCCACGTTTTAGAAAAAAGTGAACTTCCCCAAGGCCATATAACTTGTAAGAGGTGAGGCTCAGATTTGAACCCCTCTCAACTCTAGAGTTCATACTCTGAAGCGTTATGTTAAACTGCCTCTTTTATGTTTTAAAAGTATCATCAGCATAGATGTAATGTCTTCCTGAGCTGTGATGATCAAATTGTAGAATAAAGGTTTTTGTAGGGAGAGAAGAGAAGTATTGGGTAGAGAGAACTGTAGATTCTCAATTTTTTTTTGCCATTCTACTTTAAAGCTGTCCATATAGGGTATAGGTTTTCAATCACAAAGAATAGTTCAAACTGCAAATGAGTTACAAGCTATATACTGGGTTAAATAAATAAACATGAACATAAGGAGTTATACTGAGGCTTACTCAGGAGGTAAGATCTGTTTTCAGTTTTAAAATACACCATTCATGGAGAGGAAATGAACCCTTGAGTACACACAGCATAAGAAAATAATACTGTTAGTATTTTTGATAAGTCTCTGTGTATCTCTGCCTGACTGAATGTGACTGTGGTTCTTTAATGAGATAAGCCCCTCTGTGAAGATCTTTTGGTTTGGCAGTGTGTTTCTGAACTGTGTGAAGACATATTTACAAAGTCTTTGAGTGTTCAAAAGTCTCTGATGCTTTTTTATTGATAATGTTTTATTTAAAATTGGCAAACCATGAAGTTTGCGATTAAGGGACCTTTATGTATTTGTACAAAACATTCCACAGAATCCTTTGTGTTCTCCCCAAGATGAAAAGCAAATACTCAGCTTCCTTTAAAATAGCCTGTAGCAGAATAACCCCTTTCACTAACATAGCATGTTTTAATATTAAAAGAACTTAGGGCACATCTTATATAATCGTCCAGTCATTCATGTGGGCCCATAAATATATTGGTTGATAACCTGTTTTCCCTGTGTTTCCTTATTTTGAGGAAGCGTTTATTGAAGGCTCTTTTCCCCCTGCTCCCTTGAACAGACTGGATCATGGTATGTTTTCCTACGTAAATAATTATCTGAGTATATCATGAGAGGGAAGAAGACTTAATATGTATGTCTAAAGCAAATTATTTGAAGAAATTAGTGTAGTAGCATCCTGAAATATTCATTTACTATGGTCCATTCATGTTTTACAGTATCGTTTTAGGTTTTTATACTGAGCTTTGTTCTAACTATGTACTTATTTAAAATATTGCACATATGTTCCAAAAACTTGTTGAAAATAGATCTTGGCTTTCTTGGGATGCCAGGGCTGCACACTGTTACAGTCATTCTGTTTTAATTAAGAGCAATTTCCAGACATTCTTTTGTGTATAGAGATTCCAATTTTTTGACAGCAACAGATCACTATGACTTGTCATCCAGGCAGTCAGTTTTTATCTTTGCATTTAATAAATATTCTGTAATTGTCTGCTTCAGTTTGAGTGAGGCTTAAGTTTTTGTTTGCCAGTGAATTAGTTACCCTCTAGAGCTCGGCTGATGAAGATTTTTATAGTTTTTAAAATTAGAATTCAGGACATTGGAAAGAGCTGATAAAAGTAAAGGTATAGTATGCTTTTGGCATCTTCATTTTCAGTGGGTAGATCCTTTAATAAAAATAGTATAGTTAAAATATGGTATCACCACAAGTAAGTTGTTTGACAGTGAAGGAGGTTAAGTACCAAAACAAATATTGTTTTTTTCATAGTCACTTTCTTTGTTCACTTTTATTATGTATCTGAAAGCCATCTTAAAATTTGATTTAAATCAGATCGTGGGAATTTCTAAGAAGCACCTACAGTGGTGTGATCTCTTTAGTTATAAGAGACGAAGAATTTCTGTTTAAAGGAAGAAATGGTAGTTTCTTGGTCATTTATCCTTTTTTTTTTTTTTAACAAATCGTGTCATAAAATAGTCTTAATTTGTCCAAAACACACTATTATGACTCAAAATCAATCTGCTGAGGCTTCTTTTTTTTTTTTCTTTTCAGTGAATATATTTTAATATAGTTCTCTCTGAGAGAACTTTACCTTCTTAGCCTGGTTTTAGAGTGTCACGTTACTTGCATTATCCCAGTGAAGTGTATCTACCTTAATTTGATGTTTTTAACTATTGAATTGGTTTCTAGGGAACCCCAGGAAGGGCCCAGCCACCACAAGACGCCTTTGCATAGGGACTGGCAGAGCTCCTCTAGCAGTGTGCAGCCCAGTGTGCTGCTGTGTGATAGCCCTGCCCTGACTGTGCATGCCTCTTTGTAGTTCTCAACAGGCAAAGGTACAGACATGGTGTTGAGATCCAATTTAGGTTATATAACTTTAAAAGTGGCTAAGTTGCTGCTGTTTAAATCATAAGTGTTCTGCCACATTAAAACAGTTAGGAAGTACTGAGGGAAATCAAGATGAATGCAGACCAATTCTAGGCCAGAATACTGGAGTGGGTAGCCTTTCACTTCTCCAGGGTATCCTCCCAACCCAGGGATCAAACCCAGGTCTCCCGCATTGCAGGTGGATTCTTTACCAGCTGAGCCACAAGGGAAGCCCAAGGATACTGGAGTGGGTAGCCTATCCCTTATCCAGCGGATCTTCCTGACCCAGGAATTGAACCAGGGTCTCCTGCATTGCAGGTGGATTCTTTACCAACTGAGCTATCAGGGAAGCCCAAAGAGTATTAAGGTGAGTCCAAGAGACTTTGTACCTGGGAGCTCAATATTTTATCTGCAACAGAAACTTCTTGTATAAAACAAAAGTAATTTGTGATAACAGAAGTCACCAAAGGTTAGAGCAGTTGGTCTTAGTCCTGTAAAGCCTACTAATTGCTTTTTAAAAATAGTTTTACTCTTCTGAAATGAAATTTATTGATAATAACCCATACATATAAAACTTTTTTTTAAAAAGGTACCAGTGCACATCCAAATAGACTCTGAGAAGGAAAGTCTTTACAGAATGCTTATTAAGGGACATTACTGTTTCCATTGAAAACCAGTGGTTTGGAATAGAAATAGGTCATGCTAAAACAACCCTAGTTTTATAGAATTACCAGAGGGGGAGATAAAGGAATTGTTTTAAACCATAGTCAGTCTTTTGAATTAATCTGTAGGTCATAGTAGATCGTGGCATTATAGCTGCATGACTGACTGTTATTTCCAGAAAAGTTCATTGGATGTTTGTTACCTGTGAGGCATGTATGCAGAAAGTGCTGCAAGATCCTTTACTTGGCCTCTCTCCTGTTTAATATTTTTTATTAAAGATGGCTTTTGCAAGTTAACAGGTGATTCACAACTATAAGCAGAAATTCTCATCTAGAATGGATAGTGTCATCTTAAACCTTGTGAATAGAATATTATTGTATAAAATTTTAATTAGAGATAAATGTGAAGTTCTGTATTTAGATTTTCCGTCTCAATTCTGGAGTTTACTAGATTGGTATATGAGAGTTCATATAAAAATAACCATGGGTTTTAGCTGATAGGTGTGAATTCTTGAGGTGTCATCCCATCCCTCACTTGTAAAAAATGTATGTTTCAGAATGATATGAGTGTGTGTGTTTAGTCTCTTTAAGTCGTGTGCAACTTTTTTGTGACCCCATGGACTGGAGCCCACCAGGCTTCTCTGTCCAAGGGATTTCCCAGGCAAGAATACTGGAGTGAGTTACCCTTTCCTTCTTCAGGGTATCTTCCTGACCCATGGGAATCAAACCCATGTCTCCTGCATTGCAGGCATTGTAGTTAGATTTTACGACTGAGTCACCAGTGAAGTCCTTCAGAATGATGGGGCATAGTTATCATGGGAGTTGATTAGAATGGAGAAGGATCTGGAAATCATGAGGAAAAGTACAGCGAAGTTTAATATTCAGCTTGGACAAGAGAATCTGAAGAAAAATTTTGTCATCTTCAAATATTTAAAGGCTTTTGTATGGGAGTAGGATTGGATTTGACTGTGTGGATCACAATAAACTGTGGAAAATTCTGAAAAAGATGGGAATACCAGACCACCTGACCTGCCTCTTGAGAAACCTATATGCAGGTCAGGAAGCAACAGTTAGAACTGGATATGGAACAACAGACTGGTTTTAAAGAGGAAAAGGAGTACGTCAAGGCTGTATATTGTCACCCTGCTTATTTAACTTCTATGCAGAGTACATCATGAGAAACGCTGGGCTGGAAGAAGCACAAACTGGAATCAAGATTGCGGGGAGAAATATCAATAAGCTTAGATATGCAGATTATACCACCCTTATGGCAGAAAGTGAAGAGGAACTAAAAAGCCTCTGGATGAAAGTGAAAGAGGAGAGTGAAAAAGTTGGCTTAAAGCTCAACATTCAGAAAACTAAGGTCATGGCATCCGGTCCCAGCACTTCATGGGAAATAGATGTGGAAACAGTGTCAGACTTTATTTTTCTGGGCTCCAAAATCACTACAGATGGTGACTGCAGCCATGAAATTAAAAGATGCTTACTCCTTGGAAGAAAAGTTACGACCAACCTAGATAGCATATTCAAAAGCAGAGACGTTACTTTGCCAACAAAGGTCCATCTAGTCAAGGCTATGGTTTTTCATTGGTCATGTATGGATATGAGAGTTGGACTGTGAAGAAAGCTGAGTGCCAAAGAATTGATGCTTTTGAACTGTGGTGTTGGAGAAGACTCTTGAGAGTCCCTTGGACTGCAAGGAGATCCAACCAGTCCATTCTGAAGGAGATCAGCCCTGGGATTTCTTTGGAAGGAATGATGCTAAAGCTGAAACTCCAGTACTTTGGCCACCTCATGCGAAGAGTTGACTCATTGGAAAAGACTGATGCTGGGAGGGATTGGGGGCAAGAGGAGAAGGGGACGACAGAGGATGAGATGGCTGGATGGCATCACCAACTTGATGGACGTGAGTCTGAGTGAACTCCGGGAGTTTGTGATGGACAGGGAGGCCTGGCATGCTGCAGTTCATGGGGTCTCAAAGAGTCAGACATGACTGAGCGACTGAACTGAACTTAATTGAGGATTGGATTTATTGTATATAGCTCTATAAAGGAGCCAGGGAGAAAATTAGGACATCATCATGTGTGCTAAGTCACTTCAGAAGTATCCAACTCTTTTCAACCCTAAGGACCCTTTGCAACCCTCTAGGCCCCTCTGTCCATAGCATTCTCTAGGCAAGTATACTGGAGTGGGTTGCCATGCCCTCCTCCAGGGAATCTTCCCAACCCCAGGGATTGAACTTGGATCTCTTACGTCTCATGCATTGGCAGGCTGTTTCTTTATCAGTAGTGTCACCTGGGAAGCCCTAGGACTTCATATTTGGAGTTAATTATGGAAGTTTTTTTTTTTTTAGAAAAGATAATAGGATATTATGTGAGCTATCAGGCTTTCCTTTGCTGAGATTTTGCCATGTTTAGCTTTGCCAGCTGTTAGGGAGATTTGAGAAGGCACTGCTTTTTTCAATTGGATGGTTCTATTTGAAAATAATTAACCTGGATTAGATTGTCTGTTTCCTGTAGTTTCTTGTTTTAAGGCAGACCCAAAAGCCTGAAAGTCAAGCATGTGGATACATTTATTATCGAGGGTTAAAATGGGTAGGGTAAGTCCCATGAGATACTGCCACTTTGCTCTAAAAATACTTTTGGTAAGACGGTAGATCATTTAATTAATCCTGTTGTTTGAAGTAGTAAATAGAGCCTCAAAGCCACCTCATGTTTTTAAAGATATTTAAAAGTATTTATACTCTTACATCATTGTACAGTATACAGTAAAATACACAAATCTTAAGTTTACAGTATGAGGTATTTTTACATACTTAAACATTCATCTGTAACTACCTCTTAGTTCAAGATACAGAGTATTTTCAGCGTTCTAATGTTTCCTTCATGCTTCTTTTCCCCCTATGCCTTTTATTAAGTAGTTTAGACTGTCAAAGATATTTTCATTCAATTATTTTTCCTTTTTTCCCCACTATTCTTTATTTTGTCGATTTGTAGTTTCTGTCATCTCACCTTCTCTTGTGTATAGCTTTCTTAATTTCCTTTCCTTGATTTGTTTCTGTAGCCTTTTGAAAATGTCTGTTTACTTATTTTGATTTTACTAGTTTTTCATTTTTACTAATTTTTCATTTATTAGTTTCCTGTTACATAATAAAACTTAGTTTATAAAGAGATAGTATTACGTATTACCACAATCACAGGCTCTGGAATCTGAATGTTGGTCACAGTTTTAGCTGTTAGCAGCTGTGTGAGTCACATTGCTTTGGTATGTCCTCGTGTATATAATGGGGATTAATAATAGTGCCGACCGTACTAAGCTGTGAGAATTAAATGGGTTA
This sequence comes from Bison bison bison, assembly GCF_000754665.1. Classification (NCBI taxonomy): domain Eukaryota; kingdom Metazoa; phylum Chordata; class Mammalia; order Artiodactyla; family Bovidae; genus Bison; species Bison bison. Next base: position 421,008 of record NW_011494660.1, on the reverse strand, counting down.
ATTCAGAAGAAGCACTTAACTAGTGCCATAACAAGTGTTCAGTGAATGCTATTTGTCAGGTTCAAAGCCAGTTTCAGAACCTGTTTCCCTAGCTCTGCCTAGTTAAGCGCAAAAATGGTTGTTTCAGAAGTGTATTTTACTTTTCTTGTTAAATGTTTTTCAACCATTGTCATTGGTGTTTCACTAGTACAGGTTTTATTTACAGGTCATCCGTAAATAGGAGTACTTGTTTAAACACAGTTGTCATGATTTTCTAATGTTTTCAGGTATAAAAAACTCAGCACTTAGAACTGGGTTTTCTAGGATCTCATATGGAAACATTCAAGGGATTCCCAGGGGGCTCAGTGGTAAAGAATCTGCCTGCCAGTGAAGAAGACACAGAAGATTCAGGTTCAATTCCTGGGTCAAGGAAGATCCCCTGGAGGAAATCTTCCCACTTCAGTATTATTTCCAGAAGAATCCCACGGACAGAGGAGCCTGGTGAGGTACAGTCTGTGGCATCGCAGAGAGTCAGATGCGACTGACCACGAACACATGAAGACACTTCAAGGTTCTGTTTTTGTTAGATGACCTGAGTGCCTAATGACTACCCACTGTTCAAGATTCTGTGCTTGATTCTTCTGCGGATACCTGGCACGATCTTTACACTTAAGCTGCATTTTCAACATTTCCCTAGTTTTTATTTTTTCACATGTTTTGTAAATTGGCCTAGTCCCATGGTGAACCAATTCAGAGTGCTGAATAACTGAAAAATAACTGAAGCTATTCAGTCTTCACTGTTTATCACATTGCAGTAGACTGTGGTAATTGGTGTCTAGACAGCTTCATCAAGACAACATTTATTTTTCTCTGGGAAAAGAACAGGTATTTTACGCAATGACCAAATTGATCACAGTTTTAAACTTCAGACTCCATTTAGCAATGTAATAAAGTTGGGCGAGCTAGTGATAGCCCCAGTAAAATGTCATTTTTTGGTCATCTTTGATGAGTAATGTGACCAGCAGTTAAGTTAGAAGTCTTGGGGAAAGAATATTCCACATATTTTTTTTTGTCACAGTAGACAAGACTTAAACACAGAAATCTAATATCATCTGTCTGGGCTTCCTGATCATGTTCTGTCCCTGTCCCATCCAACTTGGCAGGTGACAACAGACTGGCTGGGGTAAGGCTTATTTGCTGGGTAGGAGCTAAATCTTTATATAAGGTGGAGCAGATATGGGCCCAGCTGGTAAAGTGAGCAAACAGCATGATGTTATAGGACATACTAGATGGTAAAGAGCATTGTAAGTTCCATGATTTATGAATGTATACCCTGCTTCCCTCTTGAGGTCGTATAGTACAGTGCTCACTTGTAATGTTCTCTGTAGGCCCTGTAGTGTTCTTTCCCAGCTAATGCCTGTACTTTGGGCCTTTCCTAATGACTCAGACGGTAGAGTCTGTCTGCAGTGGGGGAGTTTGATTTGATCCCTGGTTTGGGAAGATCCCTTGAAGAAGGAAATGGCAACCCATTCCAGTATTCTTGCCTGGAAAATCCCATGGAACAAAGAGTCTGGTAGGCTACCGTTCATGGGTTGCAAAAAGTCAGACATGACTGAGCCACTAATGCTGGATAGTAGGCCCTGAATGTTTTGAAATACTTCAACCAAAAGTTTTGTGTTTTTAATATTTTACATATTTTTTGTAATGGTCAAGTCAGGTCATTTTATTTAGTTCTCAGAGATTTAGGAAAACTATTTGATTTACATAGTTTTCAAGTGGCTTGTCAATCTAATTTTTGAGGATATTTTTAGTTTTACAGATTTAATGTTTTAATATATCATAAAAATATAAATCACCAAGGGTGTTCTGGGTAAAAATAAAAGGTTTATTGACACAAACATTCAAGAGTATATGCTAGGCAAGTTATTTGGTTTATTAAATTCTAGCAGAAACATCATTAAATGTTACATAAATGTTACTGTAATTAACCTTTTCAATTAAGTGTTTTAAATGTTTTTCCCTTTATATTTTGGACCATATTTTTAAAAAGGAAAAGTTTCTGTCATCCCACCATGAGGAAATAAGATGATACAGTTCTGATTTGGGGAATTGGATATTAGAAATTGAAGCCTGTGGTATGATGGGTATTAACAGACTCACTATGTTAGAGGAGAATTTTAGTCCTGGTGGAGGCTCGCCAAGGACTGTGATGCTTGAAAGGGACAAGGCTTGGCACTGTTGTTAAGGTCTAGACTGTAAAAAGAATAGTAGTCAGTATTGTGATGTTTCCTTCATCATTATTTTACAGTCACATTTGAATAAATGTGTTAAAATCCAATGGGTGATTAATCCACATTTCTTGAAAGAATTAAATGTAGAAGAGATTTACAGAGGAGGTTGAATTTAGCGAAACAGTCAGCCTTCTTGGATTACTTCTAATACTCTGGTACAAATGTTGGTGAAAGGATATAAAACTAAATAAAATGTAACATGAGTATTTACCAATACTCTCTAAACATTGTGGACTCATTTACCATGTGGACTCAAGGGAGACCACAAGCTTCCTTTTCCTACTGTAAGTTAACACTGGCATTACATGCTTTTGAACATTTTTTATTGATACATAGAAGTTGTGGTTTTTAACTGCATGATCCCCTCAGTTCGGTTCAGTTCAGTCGCTCAGTCATGTCCGACTCTTTGCGACCCCATGAATCGCTGCACGCCAGGCCTCCCTGTCCATCACCAACTCCCGGAGTTCACTCAAACTCACATCCACTGAGTCAGTGATGCCATCCAGCCATCTCATCCTCTGTCGTCCCCTTCTCCTCCTGCCCCCAATCCCTCCCAGCATCAGAGTCTTTTCCAATGAGTCAACTCTTCGCATGAGGTGGCCAAAGTACTTTACCATCATTCTTTGCAAAGAAATCCCAGGGCTGATCTCCTTCAGAATGGACTGGTGGAATCTCCTTGCAGTCTAAGGGACTCTCAGGAGTCTTCTCCAACACCACAGTTCAAAAGCATCAATTCTTCAGCGCTCAGCTTTCTTCACAGTCCAACTCTCACATCCATATATGATCCCCTCATATAAGTGTAAATCATTGCTTGTCCTGCTTGTTGAGTAACTGGGTATTCATAGCCTGCAAAAAGTAAATCTGACGAGGGGAATCAGATTGTAACGCGTGTAGCACACGGATAGACGGCAGTGGTGGTGAAGGTGTTTCTTCTCAACCAGAATGCCTACACAGTGCACGTTCCTCAGGAACGACGTGCCTTTGCAGACAGCGACTTCCATGTTTGAGACCTCCAGACTGAAGTTCCTGGCATGTCTTCTGTGGCCAGGGAGGACACAGTAGACACCTGGGGAACTGCATGCACTCACCTCTGTCCCCAACCCTAGACATGATAATCTTCCAGTTTTATCTGGAAAGTAAGTAATGGGTGATTTTTTTTGTTTGTTTTGGTATATAGGGCTTTTTTTCTTTGAAAAGCAAATTTTATAGTTGACAAATTTAAAGATATTTTGTTTTTTTCTTTGGTCCAGAAACTTCTTTTTTATTATTATTATCCTCAGGTTCTTCAAGACTTAATAGTTTTTAACTTCTGTGTTAAACATATAGTTATGAGTAGATTAACTTTAAAATATTTTTTGACAGAATCCTTGTTTTACTGTCTGTAGTAGATTTGGTTCTGTTATAGAAACTTGTTTGTTCTAAGTTAGCAGATTAATTCTTACAAAAAAAACATTCAGCTGCGAAGAGAGAGTTTTTCGCACATTTAAAAAAATCTTTCAGTGAGAAAGTACATATTAAAATCTTCATTTTCTTCTCATAGCTAACCTGTTATCCAGGTCTTTCCAGTAGTTATGATGAGCACTGTTGTTTAAGAAAAAAGCAAGCAAGAGTTATTTTCTTTCACCTTTTCCTTATATACCTTTGGTTTTATTGCTGTGTATTTCCATGGGATCCTTGGTTTTAAACTGCCTTTGAATCTGGATGTACGCAGACACTTTGCACATGCCTCTACTTGAAATGACTCTTGATAAACTCCTGCTCATTCTCCTAAACAGCTTGGCTAGATGGGTTTCTCCTATGCCTTTTCAGTATGACTAGCAGTAATACCTGCTTTTCATCTGAATTCTTCAGCACATTTTAGCATGGTTTTGACATTAAAAGCAAAATGGAAGAAATCTTACACCAAAATCATCCAAAGTGGCCTTCCTTATGAATAATGAAATGAGTATTAATACTCATGTTTTAGAGTGTTTAATACCCATGTTTTAGAGTCATTTTGTAACCCTAGAAGACTTAGTCTGTTTTTATTCTGCAATTAGTATTGACAAGTATACCTGCAGTCAGAGACCACCAGAAACATACTTGTAGTTTAACAAGTTTATTTATTACTCGTCACAGCAAAGAACATAGGCCTTAGGGAATTTGAGGTGTCTCAGTAAGAGGATCTTATGAAGATTATATTATAGGCTTTGGACTGGATCATTGGGACGAGGGTTTAAGGACGTGAGGGCTGTCATTCTTTTAGCATAAGAGAGACGTTTGATATTTTGTGCTTTGTGCAGGACCTTATTTTTGTCTCACCTCATCATGATCTCTGACTTAATTTAATAGATGTTTAGTGAGATTGTCCAACAGAACAGAATGGTTTAGCTGTAATTGTCAGATCAGTTTGTAATAACATTGAGGCTTAGTTGTGAGCATTAGATTAGTTCTCAGAGGAAGTGACTGCTCCGCCCCCCCGCCCCCTGCCCCCCATAGCTTTTAAGTCCAAGTGGCCTTTGATTATGTAGGAACCAGCTGATGGGGAGGCCAAGATTTAATAGCAGTGACATATTTGGTCTGTCACTTGAACAGGCTGCGATGATATTGACAGGGACATTTTTATAAAACAGCAACTGGGAAGCTTGCCAGTTTTCAGCTGGTTATAAGTAGTTATAGGTTTCCCCCACTATCCTAAAGTAGGACACAGCTTACGAACAGATGTACAAAATAAATTGATCCAAAGCATGGATGCTTACGGTTGCAGTGCACAGCTACCATGGCTTGATGCAGAGATGCTGAGTGTAATTCCTAAGGAAAGAGCTTGATGGCACCACTTTCGTTGTTCAGGGAGACCACTCTTCTATATTGGCTTTCCTGCAAAACCTGAATGCTTTTGCCTTTTTTGTAAAAGCAGAAATCCTCTTTGTATTTCCTTCTGTCAGCGTTTTTCACAAGTTGAGGGTCTGTTGCTAACCCTGTGTTGCACAAGCCCTATCATGCCGTTTTCCAACAGCATCCGTTTTTAATTAAGGTATGTACACTGTGTTTTTAGGTGCACTGCTCTTATACACTTAATAGACCACAGTGTGTGTGAGCACAAGCACTGGGACACCAGAGGTTCGTGTAGTTTGCTATATTGTGGTGTTCTAGAATCAAACCCACAACATCTCTGAGGTATGCCTGTACTAATGTAGGTCTTTCATAAAAGTGAAGCAGTGTAAAGTGAACTTTGGAAAAGCAGGGGATACCTGTAGTGGGTAAAAACATGTTCTTTTTTAAGAAATAAGATCAATAAACTTTTATTAATCTCTCTGGAATCCTAAGGGTTTACTCCACTAAATTTAGCATCTCAGGATTAGCTTTTTGTACTTCAGGAGTTCTTTCTTTACATCTGGGAAGAATCAACTGTCTGTTTTCTGAATTGTCTGTGTTAATACGTAGCCATATACATCAAAGGGATTGTAAAGGTTTTTAAGACTTAAGAACACTGTTTGAAACCTTACAATTAATAATTAAAATAATTGTAGAATTCTTTATGAACTCTCAAGGCAAAAATAAAAGGGCCATGTTTTTCATAACTCCACTCTAGTCATATTCATTGAAGGTCACTGAAAAGAAATTTATATTTATCCGTTTATTCATTCCTGTTTTCATGAGCAGTACAAGTGATAGCTGGAGATTTTTAGTTTAAAAGCATCTATTTTAATATCTTCATATATATCCTAAAGTAAGCACTGCATTATTTTTTTTTCCTCTTCCAAGTGTTTTTTTTTTTAATATATTTTTTATTGAGGGATAATTGCTTAACAGAATTTTATTGTTTTCTGTTAAACATCAACAAGAACCAGCCATAGGCACACCCATGTCCCCTCCGTCCTGAGCCTCGCTCCTGTCTCTCTCCCCATCCACACTTCTAGATTGTTGCAGAGTCCCTGTTTGAGTTCCCTGTAAGCACTGTGTTATTATAGTGCAGAAAAAAGTATCACTCTAATTCATGAGGTAGTTCTTACAGGTTTGCAGTTTTTAAAGTGGTAACTTTTTAAAATCAGATATTTTAGAACATCTCGTGCAAGTCTAGAGGTAATCTTTTTAAAATTTGAAGGTCTTCAGAACAAAATTGCCTCCTAGGAAACTGCAGAATAGGCTTTTTCTGTTGTATTTTACCTTGAACAATAAACTAAGAGTATTTGCCTTAACACTGAATCTTTTTATCATTTGATAACAGCTTAGTAAGTTTTAATACTGGAAAAGTTAGGTTTGTAATTAAGACTTTATTAAAAGTATAGAGCACATTTGGGTAGTGTCACATGATAGAATTCAAAATGTTTAGCTCCATTAGACAAGCAGACACATTGTAGGTAAACTAGTCTCTTCATGTGATATCACTAGTTCTGCCATTGGTGTATAGAATTTTCCTATAGATAAAAGAATATAATCACATTTTGTCATTAAAATCTTCATGCTAGCTTTGAATGTTTATGAGAATCTCAAAAACCTTTAAGAAAGAATTTAGATTGCAAAACTTTTGACATCTTGATGCTTTTAGTAGAGCACTAGTAGCATAAAAAATATGGTTGTTTTGGACCAAACTAAGGATGATAACTTTTCAAAATAAGGTTTTTTCTTAAAGACCATTAAACATAAAAAAATGTATTTAAAAAAAAATGTGTTTAATCGTGGTTTTAAACACTCTATAATGAACTATTTAGATTTTATTTAATGAGTACAATAAATATTTTTGCATGGGAAAGAGTATTCCAGAGTTATCAGATTTCAAGATTGATAGGGAACTTACTATGGTACCATTTTTAATCTGTGTGTAAGTTACATGTAAATGCCAGAATATATCTCCTTGTAATTTAGGCACAAAGGTTTATGATATGTTCTCTTGATTTAAAGTAACCTTGATTTAAAGGTTTTATAATTTATCTGGGCAGCATCCCACTTTCATGATCTCCACAAAATTGACTCTACTGTTATTTACTGTAACCAGTAGATTTGCGTTTATGTTTTCTTTGTAGCTGTCCACTTAACAGAAGTACCAGAATAGTACAAGTACACTATGTCTTTTCATAGTCAATGATGTGTGCAAATCTTATTTGTAATGTCATTTTTTTCTATAAAAAAACAGAGGGGTAAATTCTCTGCTATGTGTATTGTTACCTTTAAAATATAGGAGAGTATAGTGTAATTGCTATTTCCAGTGGTTAAGGGACAAGGAAGAAGAAATCATTAATGTTACTGAACCTCCTTCTAGCTGTTCCAAAATTCTGGGTACACTCACAGTTTCTACTTGGGCAGTCTTTGTTTTTCCTCCAGAGTACCTTAAACATTACTCACTTAAGAGCAGCAGGTCTGGCTTTGAATCCCAGCTCTGCTACTGGGCAAGTCAGTCTCTTCTGTATGTGTTTCCTCCTCTGTAAAGTGGGGCTAATGATACCTACCTCACAGGGTTGTTGTGAGGGTCCCAGAAGTACACAGAAGGCACTTCTCATGTTGTAGGCTTGAAGCAAATGTTTGTTGCTTAAATCATATATGTGCTAGGAAAGATGGGGAAAGCGTGGAGGATATAAAGAACGTAACATTTAAGTTAACTTGATTTAAGAGGAGGTTGAAATTGATTAGGAAAGATTAAATAAAGGGTTTATTTATGAGGCGATTACTAGATCAAGAGTTGGGATGGGTTATATAAGATTATCCTATTTCGGTAGTGATTCTTAGGTTTAGAAGTGTCATTGATAAAATTAATTGTATTGTAAGCCATATTTAAATAAATAACATTCTACTGAAATGGAAGTATGACTTATTTTTTGAAGCTTTATTTATATAAGTCCTCATACTTTATTTCCACTGTCATCTTAGAACCACAGCACTACCTTAAGGCAGTTGTTCACTTCCATTATTCCCCAGGCACTGTGTCCAAAGTTCTGTTTTTTTCCTTTTTTTGGTTGCTTGTTTGGCTTTTGAATAGATACTATATTTGAATCTTTCCTGAGAATCACTAGGCTTCCCTGGTAGCTCAGCTGATAAAGAATCCGCCTGCAATGCAGGAGACCCCGGTTTGATTCCTGTGTCAGAAAGATCCCCTGGAAAAGGGATAGGCTACCCATCCACTCCAGTATTCTTGGGCTTCTCTGGTGGCTCAGCTGGTAAAGAATCCTTCTGCAATGCGGGAGACCTGGGTTCGATCCCTGGGTTGGGAAGATCTCCTGGAGAAGGGACTAGCTTACCACTCCAGTATTCTGGCCTAGAGAATTCCATGGACTGTATAGTCCATGGGGTTGCAGAGAGTCAGACACAAATCACTAGCTGGTTTTTTGAGTTCTGGTTAGGTAAATTTATACTTGGTGAATATATAAAATATACTGAGATATTCCATAGATACAGCAGAATATTCTGTCCCAATCTTATTACTACTAGGTTTATAATATCTTGAAAAAATATAAAGGCCAAAAAAATGGTACATCTCTGTGGTGTGAGTTATTTGAGCATTTTAAATAGACGTTTTACTTTAGATTGAAATCACATTCTCCAGTTTTAGAGATATTTATATAACTGTCAATGTGGTCACATTATAAGTCCTTATTCTGTTTTTCTTCAGTCTTTGATTTTCTCCTTTTATTTTTGCCTTTTCTGAAAATTAGTAAATGAAAAGTCATTCTTCAAGCACAGTAAGGTTGAGAAACCTTCATTCTGCCACATTACTTTTATTTGTGTTTGGTGTGATGGCTGAAGATGAGAATTAAATACCAGAAACTGAGAACTGCGTGGTCCCACACTCCTCACCATCACACTGGTCCCACAGAGTGCAGACAGGCGGTGTTGCTGCAAATACCTGGCTAACCTACGTTTTCTCTCTGGGAAACATTGATGACTCAACTTAGTGTGGCTGCCTGGCAAAGAAATTCATAAACTGTGGTTATGCATTTACACAAGTGTGTTCAAAATACAATCAAGAGACTGGAGCCCACTGTCAGTATTTACCTTTTAAGAGGTGTCCTCACTAGTTAATATGGGTTTATGTTGACTTTTCCACATCTTGTCCTGTCACCAGAAAGATTACAAATGATGAATACAAATTCAGGCTGACTTCCTAACACTTATTGAACCTACATGTGGATATTGTTTGCAACCTTGGCTTTGTTAGCCGCACCATTCCCTAACCAACCAGGCTGAAGACCACATGCAACATTAAGATGCATTTGTTTCCATCAGTTGTTCATGGCAACAAGTATATTCTGTGTAACACATGGAGGTGAGCTTTGGAGAGAACTGTAATGTCTGGATTCACGCATTCCCACCCTGTGCCACATGGAAGGCTGAGATCTATGATACATCAGTGTTGGGGGAAGGGAGGGGTGGACAGGTAAGGAAAGAATTGGGTGGGATTAATTTTGAAACTTTTCTTTAGAATTTTCTACCTTTTACAAAGGTAATAAAGGTTCATAAAACGTTCAAGCACTTAGAAGTAAAAAGTCAGTGTCTTCCCCCTCCTCGAGAGAGAATCACTATTTCCTTCATGGTTTGGTGTGAATGTTTCTGCAACTCTTATGCATCTATAAAAAGACGTTGAAGAAAACCTACTAAAATGAGGTTATACTACATGTATTATTCGGCTATTTGCTTTCCTCACAACACAGTATATCATGATCATGTTTTCATGTTGTTACTACTCCCGTTTTCTCAGGTAACTGCTCTATAACATTTCATAGCATGTGTCGATCATAGCTGATTTCACCATTATCATTGATAGGCGTTTAGGAATTGCAAGAAGTTTTCCCATAGTTGTGCACCAAGCTTTCTGTACCTTTTGGTTGTTCCCACTTATGTAAATTTTCCTTTATGATAGAATCCTAACAGGAAACTTAATGGATAACATTCAAACTTTCTTTTGAAAGATACTTCTGAGATTCCTCACCATCTTGGAGTCATTAATGATTAAGAATGTTATTATGGTCCAGCCAAAAATTATAGATTCTGTAGGCTTAACATTTTAGAAAATTTCTACCATTTAAAAATGTAAGCTTATTTTATTTACGTTTATTTTGGGAGTTCTTTTTTACCGTGCCTCGAGACAGGTGGTTTCTTAATTAGTTCCCTGACCAAGGATAAAACTCACTCACCCTGTAGTGGAAACTCAGAATCTTAACCAATGGACTACCAGGGAAATTCCTAACCTTATTTTACAAATTTATAAATAAAATGCACATGTAGAATTTTCTCCGGCACCACAGAGGGATGGAATTTGGACAGTCCTTCTAAACTGTTTATTTCTGTGGTTACCATCAGAATTTAAAATAATACATTTCTTGGTATATCTGCCTGACACAGTACCTGTTTACTTCCTATCATGAAAGGTGAAGAATTTCAAGTATTGACACCACCAGTCATGCCTTTGTTCTGAATTATGGTTGCTTTGATAGTTTCTCATATAGCTTTAAATGTTCTTAGTTCTTTATTTTTTGGGGCCGTCACCTTTATACAACATTCCTTGACTCACCATTTTGTTACCTAAGGAAATCTATGCCCTCAATGTCTTTCTACCTTTTTTTATCTGTCTTTATTTAAAAATAAACACTAAAAAAAACCAAACAAACACTCCCAAGGATTTTTAACTACTGAACATTCTTAAAAAAAAAAAGAAACCAATAAGTAGAATTGTGACTATGAATGATCCTACTGATCTCAGTGTTATCAGATTTATAATAAACTGTGTGGGCAGTTAAAAGTTGTCCTACTTGAATGTCAAGATCAAGTGAGTCTGTTTTCTTAACTGTTGTCTTATAAACTGTTAAAATAATGTCATAATTTAGTTTTTCTTAAAATTTCTAATTTCTTTTCTTTCTTAATGGCACTAAAAGCCTTTATCATAGGAAGTTTTTAAATTCTGCGATGACAGTAAATATTTTGTTTTTGCTTTTGAAGATACTTTTCACCTGTTTCTCTGACTTCTTGCTCTAATTTGGACTGATTGTCTTCTGTGCCTGCAACTGCAGACACACTGGGACTTCTTTGCCTTTCCTTATTAAGTCCACTCCCTGCCTCCCAGTTTAGTAAAAGATATACTCTGTTTACCACCTTCAAACAGTGCTTGAGAGGTAAATACCAGATTTCTTACATCTGGAGAGGTCTATAATTTGTCATCATACTTGACTTATAGTTTGGGTTTCGAATTGTGAATTTGAAATCCTTTTCCCTCAGAATTTTAAAGGCCTCCACTACCTTCTCTCAGTTCTGCTGATTAGAAATCATATGCTATTCCAGTTCTCATTATTTTGTATGTAACCTGGCTTTCCCTTCTGAATGTTTTTTAAATCATCTCTTTTTCTCTGTGGACTTTTTTCTTTTTTAATTTAAATTTCATTTCTTTCTCTCACTTTGATGTGCAATCTCAAATCTTTATTCCATTCAAACAATTTTTGTCTTTCTTTGATTATCATTTCCCATTATCTCTGCTGTCTTAGGGATCTCAGTGTTCACCTCTTGGAGCTATCTACCTTGTATTACCTTTTCTTTCATATTTTCTGCTTCTGTCCTTTGCTCTAAGAACTGGGGGATTTCTTCTGTTTTATCTTCCAGAATACAGTCTTCATTCATGCCCAATCTGATACTCAACCCTTCTGGTGAAATGTTTATTTTATCCACTTCATGTTTAGTTTCAAGACCTCCTGTTGGCTCTCTGGCCTTTCCATTTTTAATGGTAGTCTTGTTTTGTTGTTTATTTGAAATGCATGTACCCTTTAAAACTCTTCACATAGCAACTCAGGTGTGTGTATATGTGTCTTTAGTTCGATTAGGTCTGTTCTTCCTGTGTTTTCCCTAGAATCACTTGAGTTTGTTTCTTTTTCCTGGTCTTTCTTCCTGTTTGATTTTTCTCAAATGTCCAGTGATCCTTAGTTGGCCAAATATTTAAATGAAAACTTATGTTGGTTAGTAAAAGTCACAGTCTTTTATTTCTTTTGCAGTTGAGAAAGTCGACTTGCCCAAAACACTCCTCTGTCCATAGTAGACCTCACTATAGACTCTGTGTGTGCCACACTCACGGGTGTATGTTTGTGGGTAGTGAACTAAATGGGGAAGAACAGTCTTGGCGTAAACAGGCAACTACCACAATTGCCAGAGTAAGTGTGTTGTGTTCTGAGATGGAGTCCTCAGTTTATTTCACTCTTGGTTGGATGGGCCTCCGCTCTTCCCCCTCACCTTTCCTCCTCCTCTCCTATCTAATCTCCCCTCCCCTTTCTTTCTTTTTCACTTCTCCTTTCTTTTTCCTCTCTCCAGGGTCATAGTGTGGCATTGGCACAAGCTTTGTGCTTTCCTCTCCAACTTTAAGTCCTGTCTGGGATTTCTTCCCAGCTACCTTTTGCTTTGTTTAGAAAGCCATTGTCTGGCTTTAGTTGAATGCAGCTGTTCTATATAAATGGGAAGGCAGGAGGAGAGCCTGGACAAGTTGCTCTATGGAGAGTTCTGTAATTACCCTCATTATAGTATCACAGCCTTTGTCACTGAGCTGTCCCTAGATCCTGTTTTGTTTTTTTTTTTAAAGGCCCCAACAGTCCATTCTGTATTATGGGTTTTATTTTCTGCTCTGGTTTATTCATCATGAACCCATCTATTTTTGGAGCATGTCAACATTTAAGTTGAAGTTTTTTGAAATTTTCATAAATTTTATAGTCAGTGACAGTCTTGGAATAAGTACATCCACTGTAAATTTTTTAAAAGTAATTTAGGAAGGAGCTTGGGTACATAATTTTACTTATTCTATTATCTGTCATCAAATGTATTACCTGTTTTTCTTAGTTAATTAAAATACAGTCATAATATAATAAATGCAATGATGACTTCAATTTTGTAGGTCTTCCAATTCTGAGAAAATAATGGCATTAGATCAAGTCTAATACTTAGGTTGGGTATTGGTAATTAGAACTCATGGGTTATTTGAAGATTGAAATTTAGGAAAATCTTAAGAAGTCTGACTTTTGGGAAGTACTTTCCAGTGGACCATTTTCTGCTTTCCCGTACTCTGTCCATGGTAGTGACAGCTCTTGCTGAACAACTAACTCTACATGGAAATCTGTCCTTGTGGTGAGCTTTTTCCAGGAAGAGATTGGATCAAAATAAAGAACTTTTATAATTTGACTATTCAAAATGTGTGCTAGGCATGGTGCTAAGTGCTTCATACATTTCGTTTCATTCTTAAAACTGCCCCCAATAATTGAGTAATCCATTTTACACATGAAAATATTAAGGTTTAGCAAGGGTTATGTAAATTATATAAGGTCAGAACTGGTAAATGACATCTGAGGTTTAAACAGATGGTTTACTACAAATCTTTTCACTATTAACCCTTGTATAGCACATGAACACTAAACATAGTACCTACATAAATTATATTTAATATATCCTTGATTCCAAATGAAACTGTTCTGACACTGTACCTGTGGGCCTGTTGGACAAATCTCATTTTATCTCTTGATTATTTCTTCCAGAGGGAAGTAAATATAGTAGATTGTACGTGAAGTTGAGAATCTGTATAATTCACTCTTGACACTGCTCAGAGAGGGAGGCAAAATAAAACACTCATCTGTTGTTTTCCCCAAGAACACTCTTTTGTTTTGTTTGTTTTTGAACTCTGAGCTTTTCATCATTCATTCAAGTACAAGAAGATGGCAAATTTTAAACACCTCCATGAGGAAATCATGGTGTTCTTTATAATATGTTACATTTAATTTGAGCTGTTTTGGATTTTCACATTTCCTAATAAGCATTACTTGGTTTCCACATTTCTGGAATAGTTAATTTTTTTTTACTTCTGAGATCTATGAGTGAAATTCTGAAAATTTATTATATGTCTTCATTTATAGTGAGTCTTTGGCTAGATACAGAATCCTAGATTCCAAGCTGCCTGCCCCTCTCATTTTAGCACTATCAAGGTTTTGTTTCTGTGTCTTCTTGCTGCCAATGTTTTGATGAGAAGTTTTATGGTAGTTGTGGAATGGCCCTCAATTGGGATTTATCTGATATTTCTCTCATGACTGGTTTTGGTGTGGTGTTACTGGAATTTGGGGAGGAGATTCACAGAGGTAAAGTGCCACTTCTGTCACATCAGAATATGAGGTGTATACTGTCAGCATGACTTAATGTTGACTTTGATCACCATGTTGAAGCAGTGTTTGTCAGAGTTCTCCAGTGTAAGGCGACTTCTTTCCCCCTTCTCCATACAGTTCTCTTTGAAAGGAAGTCATGAGGCACAGCCCACACCTAAAGCATTGGGAATTATGCTCCACATCCTTGAGGGTAAACCTAAGTTGTTTGGAATTTTCATGTATGAGTGATTCAGCTGCTCTCCTCCTCTTATTTATATCACTGTGAACTAATGGATATTTATTTTATTGGAATATGTTTTCATTATGATGGAAACTAGATAACATGACCAAGCTTCCAGTTGAGGTTTTCTCCATTATCTATTTCTGCTTTGAAATAGAAATGAAAATAATGATCAAGATCCAATTAGAGTGTACGGCTGTATCTGAATATTCTTTTGTAGGAAAAAACTCCTAATTGTAGTTAGAAATTACACAGCCTTCTGGGACTCATGTGATATACACTTACCCCAGCAGTATTTAGGGGTTCACATAACCTTTATGTTCTGATATAGATAAATTTCTCTAACTTTGCCATTGTTACCTTCCTTTCTTCCAAGGCATGAGTAGTAGTAGATGGGCAGAATTATATAGGGAACCACATTTACCAAAAGTGTGCAAATATTCCCAAAAAGATTCTGGCAAAACTCAAGAGATTCAGAGTACAGTTGATACTGTGCATGGCTATGATTGCCCTGGGGTTAATAAACTGTACTTTGACCTGGATTATGTGTTGTGTTTATCTATCTAAACTTTCAACTTAAAAAAAATGGTCTCTTTAAATGGTCTCATTCAGCTGGGTGAATCATAGTTTTACCTGTTTTCAGAAGGAAAGCTTACCTTTGAAGTACCCAAAGGTATCATTGTAAATGGTTTTGTTTTTTCTTCTTTATTAGGAGCTTCAATTAGGAGTTATCTTCATTCTTGGCCAAGGTATCTTCTGGCATTAATTAGCTTTATTATTAATATTGCATAGGACTGCTCTTTCTGGTAGTCCTATTGATTCTTTTAAAGTTTTTTTTTCTTTTTTTACATTTTCTTTCAATTTTTCAAGCAATGACTATGCTTTTTTCTTGACCCTTTAAAAGAATATTGTACCATCTGTATATTACTGTTGAATTGGGTATATGCATAGAAATGTTTGCTAGAGAACCTTTGACTAGCTAATTACACACAGACACACACAGACACACACACCCCACAGACACACAGACACACACACACACACACACACACACCCCTCCCAGTGTACCCTTTCTTATAAAGGACTTTGCTGCTGGTTTTTGTGTTGGATGAGACACCAGTTATCTCCCATCTTAGACAAATAAATGGCTGAAGTGCTTTATAATATTTATTGTTAACATTCATCAATGGGGGAGTATATCAGCAATGAGGCTGAAAGAATATTTGGTTGTTGCATTCCTTCTCTTTAATCTTCTTTGATAAATATTCTCCAAAATAGCCTTGTATTTTTTGAATACTTTAAAATTTTTTTTTGAATACTTTAAATTTTTAATTGGACTCAAATTATGCACTTAGTCATATATTCTTTTTTTTTTTTTTCATTTTGTCAGAAGTAGTTACATGGCATTAATTTTATGTGTGTTTGATTTCAATTTTTTAAGTACTTGACAATTTCTTTTAGGTCAGCTTTTGTCAGTACTATATAAGCACATGGTACAAACATACAGAAACCATTTTCCTTGCATATGCAAATTAAATATGTACATTAAGTAGAAGGTTGGCAAATTTATGATGTATCTACTTCCTATTCCGTATGAGTTTTTCTGTTTGTACACCCGATGCTCTTCTGACACTATATCTTCTACAGTTTTTTATAACCTGATAAACACTTCTGTGTTACCACTCAGCTCTGTCAAACCCTTACCTTTTGGCTTACATATTTATGAATTTTAAAAAGAAGTACACATTACAGATATGGTTAAAGGGCCTTTTACTTGTTCCTCTCCTGCTCCAAAACTGTCTGCTAACCTGAATTTCCATTCATCATTTCAGCTAGCATTTCAGAATTTTGCAGATTAGTCTTTTGAGGGGCTTGGAAGTATTGGAAGTATTCAGGAAGAAAGACTCGTGGTCAAATTCTCACCTACAGATGTGTCATATACATTGAAAGCCTTGTAAGGCCCTCAGACATGGAAAGAAACTTGTCAGTCTTTAAAATTCAGCATTGCCCAGCTATTTGACCAGAGAAACCCTTTACCCATGATTCTGTGCACTGTTGCTGCTTAGGAGATGCTTTGTGTAAGCACTGCCTAGAGGTGTACTCTTTCCAAAATTTATTTTCCATTTAATTTAATTTAATTAATTTATTTATTTTTCCATTTAATTTTATAGTTTTTTTTTTTTTTTTACTAACATACCTTTCTGGATTTAAAAGACAAAGATAGTAATTACTCCCAATTGATGTTCAGTGTTGGGTCAAGTTTAAAATCATCCTACAAAAAAGGAAGGTAAAAGTGCTAATAAATCGCATATTCATTGACCAATGTACAAGTAACTTAATGTTCCTTAATTTTTAAAATTCTTAATTCTGCTGATCTGCTGAAATGTCTGGCTATGGACCATGACTACACATTCCCTTTGCCTTAAACTGAACTGTTATATTTTCTGTTTTTGTGGCTGAAAGTAGCTTGAGTTTGTTGTTAATGTTTGACACACTTTCTTGAATAGCAGTTCTTCAACTGTTAATGTTGTGCAAAGTGGTACTTGAATTTTGTTTGCTTTTTTTCCTTCCTGTATCAGAAAATCTTGGTGTTTTGTAAGCTATGTATGAAAGAAAACTTTCTTAAGATTTGTTCACATAATGATCTGATCCAGGAAAAATAAAATGGGGAAATGGACGCTATTTCTGACCTTCAAATAAAATTCTGTATCTTGCTTTTCAGACTGTTCACCAAGCCTTGGGACATATGCACTGTCTTAAGGCAGGGCTGTTTACCCATGTGGGCTAATAGGTCCCTTAGGGTCTGGTGAGGCTGTGAAGGAGAGATGAGGTTCTTAAAATGCATAGGGGTACTAAATTCACACACAGTTTCACAGAGGCCAGGGAAGCTCCTGTAAGGGAAGATCCAAAAACAGACCTTAGTCCTTTGTTGGCTTCTAGCCTTCACTGCACCATACTTTATGGTTCTGGAATCAGTTCAGTTCAGTCGCTCAGTCGTGTCCGACTCTTTGTGACCCCATGAATTGCAGCACGCCAGATTCTGGGATAGGAAATTATTAATAAACAGGAAGCCTCCAGTTTCTACAAAAATAAGCCAAATAGCTAAGGACATCTATCCTGTTATTCCTAAAATTTTAGGATTTATTAAGAGTCTCCACGTTATATTTCTAGGATAGCCTTTAAAAACAATAACATCTAAACATTTTACCATTAGGAAAATGTTTTTTTTCCTGCATTCTGCACCTTATTTCAAGATAGTTACGTGACACTTATTTTAAAAGGTTTTTTATTTGTTTTGTGGACAGCTATCTCTAAAAAACCTGTATTAATTTTTGCTGGCTTAATTTCCATCTATATTCAGAAAACTTTTTTAAGCATTAACTTTCTTAAAAGCTTTTGTGCCTGGACTTTGTGGTTCCACAGATACTTCCCCAGAGTTCAGTTCTGTTTGTTTGCCAATCACCTACTTTAGAGATTGAGCTCCTGTAATAGGAGCCCAATAAGTACTGTTGAGCACCTTTATTTTGAATTAGTGAACAAGTGAAAGATAGATGAATGTGTGAAAGAGTAATCAGGTGGAATAAGTAAAGTTATTAATCTCCCCATTCAGTATAAATTCTAATGCACAATTAATGGTTTCTTTCTGCAAACAAGTGTATGAAGTAATAAGCTAAACAATTCTGGGTGTCAGACACTGGTTAACCCACAAAGCAAATGCTACCTGTCTCCCAGAGATGCTAATTCTGTCACTATTCGTTTAGCGAGGATCCTGAAGGAATGTTTAGCTACCGAAGAAATGATGCAGAACTCACTGCCCTCAAAACTTAAGTTTGATTATGTATGATTAGATTAATTTGGAATTTCTTTGGGTGGAGTTGAGTCATGGTTGTCACATTTAACAGGACCTTGCTCTTCAAGGTCAATGTGATTACTTCTCAGGTAAAAGTAATTCTTATTTTTGTGTTTAGGTTTCACCCCTAAATTCTTTCCATATTTTCAAGATGGAAAGATATTTAGAAGGTTTCCTTCTGCACCCTCCTCATTTACATTTGTGCAAGCAAAATTTGATAAACAAAAGAAACTCTTTGCCCCTTTATATGGATGTTTTATATTTGGTGAGGTGAAGGGAAGATTGGACATGGGAAGGAGGCAGTCCTGGCTACCAGTGGTCAGTGGACTAACCCAAATAGGCCTCAGTTTTCTCTTGTAAAACTTTGATAAGACTTTATAACTTTGCAGGTCTTCACTAGTTCAAGTATTGATTGAAGATAATTTTTTGTTGCTATCATTTTGTAACTGAGATAGTAAATAAAAATAATGTGATTATGGAGATTTAAGAAGAAAGTTTTTTTAAAAAATAAATGTCTAAATCAGTGTTGTCCGATAGGACTTCTTGTGGTGATGGAAATATTCTATATTTATGCTTCCGATATGCTAGTCATTAGTCACATGGGGTTGTTGAGCACTTGACATGTTGGTAGTGTGACTGAGGGATGTATAAAAACATTTAAATGGCCACATGTGGCTAATAGCTACTATGTTGAACAGTGCAGGTTAAATTCTTAAGTGTTTATAAGCATTCAAAAGGAGTCTCACATGTAGATTTATCATGACAGTCTTATTTTTCATTTGATGAGTTGCAACTGGGATATATTAGAATTTGGCAGTTGTACCTCCAAGTATCAATATTGAAATCTTTCTTCAGGCACAGCCTCCATTTCTAGTTGCTGTCAAATACAGCCAAGCTGGGCTTCCTTGGTGTCTCAGAGAGGAAAGAATCTGCCTATAATGCGGGAGACCTGAGTTCTATCCTTGGGTCAGGAAGATCCCCTGGAGGAGGGAACGGCTACCCACTCCAGTATTCCTGCCTGGAGAGTTCCTGAACAGAGAAGCCTGGCAGGCTACTGTGTCTGTGTGTGGTCTGTGTGGTTGCAAAAAGTTGGATACGGCTGAGCGACTAACACTACTGCTGAGCGACTAACACTACTACTGCTACTACAACCAAGATCCTTGTTACCTTTCTCAGGGATCCTAGAGTTTTTATTTGGCAACCATGTGCCTGCATCACTGGCTTCTTAAAGCTCTGCCATCCTAATGATGATTGTATGTGTTTGCTACAATCTACCTGTAGACTCCCATCAGTACCCTACAGATCTACACGTTGTTCCTTTATAGTATCTGGAGCAGGTTTGGTGTTGTTGAGAGTTTTATCTTTGTATTTTTTATAAGCTTAAACCTGAAACATTTAAATGTTGCTTTAAAAAATATTTGGTCTTTCATTGTTAAGAAGTTTTTAGTCCTAAAATCTTGAGCCATTAGCAAGATGTTTTTACTTCTAAAATATCTAGGTCACTAGGCCAATAAAAATTCGTCATGTGGATATATATATATTAATTGCTTTAGCATTAAAAATACTGCATTCTTGAAATTTCCATGTTTGTGGATAACAAAGCACTTTGAATGATTCTATCCTGAAATTATCTTTGAAATAATAAAAATTATTTTATAGGCATTCTGTAGGAATAATGGTTGAAATTGATAAGCCATGTGTTTGGGACTCAAGTCATTTTTCCATGAGATAATAATTTATATAAGGTTAAGTTTTTATATATGGCATGCTAGGTCACAAAACCTAATATCTTTGAACTTAATTCAGTCATACCAAGTCCAAAAGCTTTCAATGAAAACTTGCATTCCCACCGAGGCTCTGAAGTGTATCTCCCTGGGACCCTAGGCACTGGTTAGTTCTGTACTGGCAAACCCAAGTGCTAACTGGCGTCAGTCAGTCCTTGAGTTTTGAATAGAAGGAAACCAGAGGCAGTTGCCGTTATATAGAGTAATAAAAGCACATGTTGGAGATTTCAATCAGTATAGAAGAGTAAATTGCTTCTTAAACCCGTACCATTTCTTCTCCCTACACTATTAACAGCTTATGTTTTCTTCTTTACAAATGGAGCTAAAATCTGCTTAAGATATTATAAATCAGGTTTATTGAGATATAAATTATGTATAGTAACATTTACCCTGTTTAGGTGTACAGTTCTATGAATTTTAACAAATATATGCATGATAATCAAGATATATAACATTTTTGTCCCTCCAAAAAGTTCCTTCCAATTGCTTCATTTTTGTAACCATCACCATAATCAAGATATAAAGTCTGTCACTCCAAAACATTTCCTCTTTCAGTTCCAACCTCAATTTTAATAGCTGTATTGTATTGAATTATATTGATGTACCTAAATTTTTCTAAATAGCCCTTTATTGATATAGATTGTTTCCAGTTTTAGAATTCAAATAAGGTCCAATAAATACCTTTAAATATAAATCTTGGTGTGCTTTTTACAGCTGCAAACATGGTGGATTCCTACCAGAGGGATTACAGAATTAAAGGCTGTAAGCATTAAAACATTTTGATTGGGCCAAAAGCCCCCAGAAAGTTGTGCTAATTTCCTTTTCAACCAGTTGTGTATAAAATGTCTATAACTCATTAACAGAATCCGCCTGCCAGTGCAGGAGACATGGGTTCAACCCCTGGGTGAGGAAGATCCCTTGGAGAAGGAGACGGCAACTCACTCCAGCATTCTTCCCTGGAAAGTGCCATGGACAGAGGAGCCTGGAGAGCTAGTCCATGGGATTGCAAAAGAATCGAACACAACTTAGTGACTAAACAACCATCTTAACACTGTGTCACCAAAATTAATTTTTGCCAATTTGATGGATAAGATATTACCTAGCAAAGTAGCTTGCATTTTTTTCTCATTTTAAAAGCACATCAGAAAGTTCATACACACAGTATCTACCCATGTTGTTTATGACTAAAACCACAATATTTTAGGAAATGTGGATAGAAAAATCTTACCTTTATTCTCACAATTTCCAGTATAATTTTCCTTTCCCGCTTATCTGTATATACATTTTTATAATAATTGTTTATGTGCATTTTTATAATCATCTTTACAGCATATGCATAGTTTGTGCATGTATAGTTTGCTTTTTAAAAGTCCACTTTATTTCAGGGCATTTGTCTTTGTCCCCAGAAGCTTCATTGCAGTAGTTGTACGTTTCTTCTGTTTGGGGGCTGTGGCGCAGTTGATTTAGTCATTCCACTTCTAAACTGTTTTATACTTTTTTACTATTATGAACAAGGCTTCAAATACCATGTTTTGAAACTAAGTTTTAAAAAATCCTTTAAAATTATTTTCTTAGGATAAATTTCTACTTGTTTGATTCTTCTGGATTTAAATGTGTCATATTGACAGGAGAGGGTAGAATTTCATCATTTGAAGTAGTTTTTGTCTCTTCATTGGGAATTCAGTAACTTTTTTTCCTGGGGAAGGAATCAGTTGCATATTAGTTTTCTTCTATGCCAGCTCAATCTATTTATTTTCTCCTTTTTCATGAAAAATTATGAAAATGACTTACACTACTTGTAAAGATTTCATAAAGGTAATCAATCCATTAAGTAAATTAAAATTTTTAATTGACTTTTTTTCTCCAAAGACCATTTGTTTTCAGTGTTTTAAAGTTAGCAGATGACACACGGCGAGCTGCCCTTGCCCGTGCTCCCTCCATGCCCAGCCCTCACGCTTGTGGCACTTGCTGTCACCACACTCTCGCGTGTCCTCTCAGACACATGGTCTGTATTTTCAGCACGTGTGTGTCCTCTGTGTGTGTGTGTCTATTTAAGCCACAAAGGTTAGCAAGCTACACATACTTATTGTACATATCTTCTTAGATTATTTGTATTTATTTTTTTAAGTAGATAATATATGTACGTTTTTCAAAGATAAAATAATGAAAAGATTTGCATAGTCCCCCTTGTATTTCAGTACCCTGTCTGAAATATACCGTCCTTTGGTGAGTCTTTATGCATAGAAAAGCAGATATTCAGTAGGAAGGTACATATTTTTGTTTTCCTCTGTAACTCTCAAACTGACCTTTCACATGTAATAAGGCAGTATGGAGTAGACGACAAGAGCAGTGGCTTAGGAGCCAGCTTGTTGCATTCATATATCGGCTCTGCCACATATCAAGTGTATAATTCTGGGCAAGTTAGTTAGCCTATCTGTGCTTTGTAATCAGATGTAAAATTATGGCTCAGTATACATACTCTGCTTAGAGTAGTACCACACATAAGGAGTATATGTGTTTGCTACTGCTATTATTTTTATTATTAGGGACAGTGACCAATAAAATAATATTCAAGAATCAGTCCAGACCAATTTGACTTATATTAGTGATATATATGAATATGGTGGCTCAGACGGTAAAGCGTCTGCCTACAATGTGGGAGACCCAGGTTCAATCCCTGGGTTGGGAAGATCTCTTGGAGAAGGAAATGGTAACTCACTCCCCCAGTATTCTTGCCTGGAAAATCCCGTGGACCGAGAAGCCTGGTAGGCTACAGGCCATGGGGTCGCAGAGAGTCAGACATGACTGAGCGACTTCACTTTCACTTTCTTTTCAAGTTCATTTAACAAAAAGGGATGAATGGGATTTCTCACTTGTTTGAATTCTATTTAAATATTTCAGAAAAATTCCAAAAACAAAAGTAAAGCAACTAAAATATACTTTGTTGTTCCTTTCTTATGGGTTGATAGGGTTTTTTTTTAGGGGGGGCTTGTTTTTGCATGTACGTTTTTAAACAGATATACTTTCTTTATGTAGTAAAAGTGTCTCAGAGAAAGTGAGGTAGAGGTGACTGCTGAGAATATGAACTTTTTTTGCATAGTGCATCACATTTAAAAAAATACTTTCTCATGCACTTTCTACTCAAATTTGATAAAAATACAATATGAAAATACATATCTATACAATATGAAATTTTAGGTGATAGTGACCCATAAAGTTTTAAAATTCTCTGGTCATATCTTTTAAGGATAAAGTTATTAATAAGATTTAAAGTTCTTAAGGCAAGCAAGGGGCTGGGAGCTTGATTTATATTTCTATCCAGTTTTTCCATCCTTAGCTCTTAATGAAAAAAATTAAGGGAACAACAAAACCTCTTTTCCCTTTCCCTTTGTTGGTTACAAAATAATATATATTAATTGTAGGAAATATAAAAGCAGAAGACAGAGAAATAATTACCTTGAAATTACTATTCAGTTTAATGTTGTAACAGCTTGGTATCGAGGCTTCCTGCCTTTTTCCTCTATGTAGCTGGACACACAGTCCCTCATGTTATTAATTTGTTTGCTTTCTACAGTGATAGCATCAGGAATGCTATACACAGTTGTTTTTTTTAATAAACTTAGTATCATCACTTTAATCATGCTGTTATCTATAAAATCATTTATAATAGGTGTATCATGTTCTATTGAGCACATATGCCATACTAAAATTTAATTTGTAGTATATTTCCTACTCAAGAGCATTTAAAAATAAGCTATATCAGTAAATATCCTTACAAATCAAATTTTATGGACACACATTATATCCTTATGATCATTTCTGAGACATGGAGTTATTGGGTTGTAGGTCATACTCTTTTTTTCATGCTTTTTCATACACATTGCCAAACTGCTCTCCAGATAGTTGGTACCTTCTGAGTGCTTACTAGCACAGGGATGGTCTTTAGTTAAGTCCTTGCCTATTTGAGGTGCGAATTCCCCTTCTCTCCAGTGCCTCTAGAACCATCTCTTCTTCCTTCCTTCCCGATTTTTCTGTTCTTCTGTATCCTTCCTCCTTCCCACTTCATAGAAGCTGGATTTGATCCAGGTTAGAGAAGGAGCTATTTCAAATGCTGTTTACCTCTCTCCATTTGCTTCTTAGTGCATTTGCTGTATAAAATACTCTTGAAGCTCTTTTTTTATGGCAACCAAGTTTTCAAAAATCATGCTCTTTTTTTTTTTTTTTTCAGTTTTGTAAATTCTGATTTTTGCTTTAGTGATTTTTAGTAAGCTTAGTTTATTACGCGTGTGAAGTAACTACAGTGGTTAAGAGAACTACTATCCCTAATCCAGGAGACTGGGTTCAGATTCTAGCTCCTGTTCTTGTTGAAGAGAACAGCTTTCCTCAGGATTTTGTGAGGATTTAAAGAGGTGATGATTGTAAGTGCTTCATACACTGCCTATCATATAGTGAGCACTTGATTGTCTAGCTTTTATTATCATCTCATCTGACATAAGTGTGAGTGAAACAGGGATTATTTTTCTCATTCTGTATTTTAGGAAATGATATCAGAAAGATGGAATGCTTTTCCTATTGTCACGTCTAGAAAGTGATGATGTCTGGATTTATAACTTAAGATCTGTAGGGACTGCTGCAAAGTAGGAAAGCTAAAGTGAACAAGAGTTGTTTCTATTACTTAGGATAATACACAGAAGATCATGAAAAGTTTGAAAAGCTTTATATACAGGGGCCTGAGAGGTAAAGCTTCCAAAAAGTCTTGACTGGCCTACCAGCAAGTAAGTGAGAATAGTTCCAGAAGAGAAATGGTTCCTGTGCCTTGTGGCATAGGACAGGTTGCATTTTAAAGTTTAAGAAGACTGAGCACTAGGATCAAAGCATTTAATAGATTTCTCTACTTTGGTTTAAATTAGAATGGAGTTCTGTTTTAAATATCTATGCTGATTAGGTTTTTATCTTAACTTGTTTCCGACAGGGCACGGTGCTGATGTGAAGTGTGTAGACTGGCATCCAACGAAAGGGTTAGTTGTTTCAGGAAGTAAAGATAGTCAACAGCCAATCAAGTTCTGGGATCCCAAGACTGGGCAGAGTCTTGCAACACTGTAAGTGATAGGAACCCCACCTTGATCCTTAAAAAAAGGGGAGCACAGCTGACTGGATTGTTAACTCTTAGCCTTCTTTCCTCTCATGTATTCCTGAAAAAGTAGTGTAGACAGTAGATGGATTCTTATCTATAGGCCTTTTATTTATTAAATATGGTTTCTCTCTGAATTCCTCATCAAGTCAGGCTTGATGTTTGTTCTCCCACATACATGTAAATTTAATTTGGGTATCGTGGGGGTGAGGGGTAGGGAGGAGGTGGTTATTACTACCACTCTAGGTTACTCATAACACTGATACACTTGGCACTATATAGAGTTGATATGTGTGCCACGTGTGAGACAGCCCCCTTTCTCCTTCTCCCTACAGCTCTTCAGAGGTAGGGAGGGAAAAAACAGAGGGAAACAGAGAAGTTTTCCCTCTGTTTTTAAATCAGTTTTAATTTTTTTTTCTGAGGTGTTTAGTTACAATGCAGCCACATCGTAAAATTTTCTCTTTGACTCATCTGTGAACATTCACAGTTCCTTTAATATTGATTGATTGTTGTTGATTTTTTTTTTTCCAACTAAGCAGCTGTTTCCTAGTCCCTCTGATTGAGAACTGAGCCATGTGCTGAGTGAGCTGGTTGGCAGCAAGGCTGCTTTGTTGCACAGCTCCAGTGGCCACGAGCAAATAGAACACGTTGTTAATGGTGCTCCTAGGAGACGTGTATTGTCCTGGCCTCAGCAGTTGCAGAGTCTTTAGTTCAAATTAACCCTCAAACTGTCTCAAGTTCTTTTTTAACGTTGACTTAATAAGAGCAGGTTATTGAATTTCTACAATTTAATGAGTTTTATTGTATATTAATTTATGTGTTCAAGTGCTTTCCTTGCTTCACAGATAAAATTTTCTACCCAGTTGAAGTTCTGCTGCTGTTTTAAATTGGTCAGTAAAAACTGCTTAGATAATGGACATTATTTCTGTCTTTGACCTATTTCTTTCATGTATATTTTAACGGTAGTCCTGTAATGTTACATGCGTTATTACTTCTAGGCCAAACTTCTTCCATCTTGACTACCGTGTGCTTTTCAAGAAAATGACCATTGATTTACACTTGTTTTGAATTCTGACCAAGGATTATTTTCTTGGTACTTTGTTTCTAGTCATGCCCATAAAAACACAGTAATGGAAGTGAAATTAAATCTCAATGGCAACTGGCTACTCACAGCATCACGTGACCACCTCTGTAAACTTTTCGACATCCGAAATCTGAAAGAAGAGCTTCAAGTCTTCCGAGGTCATAAGAAAGAAGCTACAGGTCAGTAGCTATGATATGCTTCTCATTCTATCACTGTAGAATTCTGACATCCTAATAATTTTGTTTTTCTCTATGTTTTTGTTTACAGCTGTGGCCTGGCATCCTGTTCATGAAGGACTTTTTGCCAGTGGAGGGTCTGATGGCTCTTTGTTATTTTGGCATGTTGGGTATGTGGCACTCACTACATAAAGAAGTTGTAAATTATATGAAGACCACACCCGAAAGTGAAAAAAATGATAGTGTGTTGTATTTTTCTCTGAGTGTTCATATGTCCTGTATCTGTAAACCCAGTTTGGAATAGAAAACATAGCACTTCTCTTTCTGGCTATGGAAGTCATAAAGGGAGAGGAAGACCAACTTCCTTGTTTCCTGTGATAAGGTAATTTCTAAGGCATTTCCCCTCTGAAGTGCTCTTTGGAAATATGTTATTGATCACAACTGGGTACCTCTGAAACATGTGGAATTGACCAGATTCAAAGTTACCAAGTTTGGTAGCTTTGTATTACGCTAAAAGAAAGTACCTTCTTTGGCAGAGGAGAAGCTGAGTAACTTTTGTGAAAAAGACTGCTTTCTGTGGTGCCGTTACAGAGTAGAGAAAGAAGTGGGTGGAATGGAGATGGCCCATGAAGGAATGATCTGGAGTCTGGCTTGGCATCCCCTTGGACATATTCTCTGCTCAGGCTCAAATGACCATACTAGGTAAGCTTTATGTCAAAAGTAACAAGGAATTGCTGTGTTTATGGAGCAGCTGGAGATAAATGCATATTTAGTCCATTCATAGATGAATGTATTTATTTATTTTCTAACTTACTTTTAAGGACATGTTCGCAGTGGGTTATAAATACACATATTACAAGGAGATTGAGTATTGAATATGACTTTGTTATTTGAATTTTGTTTTACCTTCTAATTTGAAAAAAACTCTCTACATTAAAAATTTTTAGAATAGGGCATTTTAAAACTTTGTTGTTTTTGCCAGAGGACTGCTTACTACTACTGTTAAGTGCCCAGAGATACACTGAAACTCTGCTCCTCTCCTCCTCCCTCCAAATACTTTTATTTTGACAGCAAATTTTGGACCCGAAACCGACCAGGTGATAAAATGCGAGATCGATACAACCTCAACCTATTACCTGGAATGTCTGAAGATGGAGTGGAATATGGTGAGGTTCTTGCATGTTTATTCTTTGAAATATGATATTCTGTAATAAAAGTGTTAAGTATTGAGAAGATTATGTAAAATGAATTTTAGCTTTATAGTTTATTGATTTATGAATCTCTAACAATTTTTATCAAGTGTTAATTTTATTGGCCCAATACATTCATGAAATCTCTATTGACAATGGCTATATTCCTATTTATAGATGACCTTGAACCTAATAGTCTGGCAGTAATTCCAGGGATGGGAATACCAGAACAACTAAAATTAGCTATGGAACAAGAACAGATGGGTAAGAGAAGTTGTTGCTATAAATTTAACTTTTTCTGTAATTTTACCTGTTTCCTATAATTGTGATAGTAAGTTATTTTGAAAATGTCAAAATGATGTATGTTGAGAAGCATTGATAAAAGTGATATAAGCTGTATAATATTTAGAATTTGTTCTTTCAAAAATACATTCACTGGTGAGGTGGCCATTTTCTTTCATTTCCTTGGCTAACCGCTTCTCTTCTTGGTTGCAGGGAAAGATGAATCAAATGAAATTGAAATGACAATTCCAGGTTTAGATTGGGGAATGGAGGAGGTAATGCAGAAGGATCAGAAAAAAGTGCCTCAGAAGAAGGTTCCGTATGCAAAACCTATCCCTGCTCAGTTCCAGCAGGTGAGCAACTCCAAGGGCACCCTCATCCCCTCCCTATGCCCTCCTCATGCGCTGGGGAACTGGTGAGTCTCACTGATGTGCAAGGATAGGTCTCCCTTATATTATCTCATCTGTTGAAGGTATGTCTGTCTGTACTATAGACTTTCTGGAGCTTTCTTCACATATTTCAGGCATTATTAGACATAGTCTCCATCTGCTGCTTTGCAGTTAGTGCTGAGTTTGTCATGAATCTTCTCTGGATATTCTTTTATTCTCACCTTGTTATTATCCAAGCTATTGGAAGAAGAAAAGAGACTTGGAGTGGAAAGAGTATGTTGACACTCTTCAGCATATTTTTTCTGTCTTCCACTTTGTTTGTCCCTCACACAATGTGCAAAAGTGTACACGCCCTTTTGAAGAGGCAGGCAGGCTTTGCATCTTAATAGCATGTGAAATCTTGCAGCTTTTTCAAACTTGGCAGTTTCTACCTAGTAATGTGCTTTGCCTAATTCTATTCCTGTGTCACTAAGAATTAGAGAATTAGAGTTAGAAATAAAGATAATTTACCAGCTGCATGAACTTGTATTCACCAGGTTGGAATGAGCTGGTGATACTATAGAATGGTTTTCTCATTCTGTCATTATAATTTACACACTTAGGGTATACTTTAATGTTCTCTTCATTCCCAAGGCATGGATGCAAAATAAAGTTCCAATTCCTGCCCCAAACGAGGTATTGAATGACAGAAAAGAAGACATTAAATTGGAAGAGAAGAAAAAAACACAAGCAGAAATCGAACAAGAGATGGCCACATTACAGTATACTAACCCACAACTTCTGGAGGTGCGTGACACTTTTGAGGGAATTCAAGATGATCTAAGAAAGTAGTGGTTAATGTTTTTTTATTGATCTGCCCTTGAGGAGAAGGAAAGGAACTCTTACATGGGTCAGATGAGCAGTATAATTTCTTATTGCTACATTAGGAAGCTAGTTTCTAGCAGAATCCTGTTTCTAAGACTTTTAAAACCAGGCCAGTCAAGCAATGAGTAGACCTCAGTTGAACATACATTTTTAATAGACAAGGTAAAACCAACAGTTTCAATTTGGAGTCACATATTTATCCATAGATAAAAGAATTTTCTGTTAGCTTTAGAGCAGGTGGTTTGTTCTTTTTTTTTCTACCTTGGAAGCTACTTAGAATGATAAAACACTAGTAAATTGTTGTGCTTTCCCCGATCAAGATGGATATGAATAGTCCTGGCTGCTGTTTCCCAGCACCTGGAAAGAAGCATTTTAGAGTCTGGAAGCCTGAGTACCTTCAGAACATATGAATATCATATGGATTCTAGTTATAGTTGGGGCATTAAGAGGTCAATCAATAATGTCTTTATGTTTGTTTTGAGATTCCCCAAACAAAATAAGTGATAGTAATAATGTCATATTTATTAGCATGCCTTTTCTCTCTTTCTTTCTAGCAACTTAAAATTGAAAGACTTGCACAGAAACAGGCTGAGCAGATTCAGCCTCCTCCTTCATCTGGCACCCCTCTCCTGGGACCCCAGCCCTTTCCAGGACAAGGTCCAATGTCTCAGATTCCTCAAGGTTTTCAACAGCCTCATCCATCTCAGCAGCTGTCAATGAACATGGCTCAAATGGGGCCTCCAGGTCCACAGGGACAGTTTAGACCCCCTGGACCACAGGGACAAATGGGACCACAAGGCCCTCCACTGCATCAGGGAGGTGGGGGGCCGCAAGGATTCATGGGACCACAAGGGCCCCAGGGACCGCCCCAGGGGTTGCCAAGGCCTCAGGACATGCATGGGCCCCAGGGAATACAAAGGCATCCTGGACCTCATGGCCCTCTGGGACCTCAAGGACCACCTGGACCCCAGGGTAATGCTGGTCCTCAGGGTCATATGGGTCCTCAGGGCCCACCTGGCCCACAAGGTCACATAGGCCCCCAAGGCCCACCTGGTCCCCAGGGTCACTTGGGCCCTCAGGGACCTCCTGGTACTCAAGGTATGCAGGGACCACCTGGTCCCAGAGGAATGCAAGGACCTCCCCATCCTCACGGGATACAAGGCGGGCCAGGGTCTCAAGGGATCCAAGGTCCTGTGTCTCAGGGACCTCTGATGGGATTGAATCCAAGAGGAATGCAGGGTCCTCCAGGCCCCCGAGAGAACCAGGGTCCTGCTCCCCAAGGGATGATGCTGGGTCACCCACCTCAAGAGATGAGAGGTCCTCATCCTCCAAGTGGACTGCTGGGACATGGCCCTCAGGAGATGCGAGGTCCTCAGGAGATGCGAGGCATGCAGGGCCCTCCACCCCAAGGATCGATGCTGGGCCCTCCCCAGGAATTGAGGGGGCCTCCAGGCTCACAAGGTCAGCAGGGGCCGCCCCAGGGCTCTTTGGGACCTCCACCCCAGGGTGGCATGCAAGGGCCCCCTGGACCTCAGGGACAGCAGAACCCGGCAAGAGGGCCACATCCATCTCAAGGGCCAATACCATTCCAGCAGCAGAAAACAGCTCTGCTAGGTGATGGGCCCCGGGCCCCCTTCAACCAGGTATTACTTATTTCCAACTTGTAGACATTACACTTTGGGAAAATACACTCCACACTGAGGCAGCACTTCAAAATGCTGTGAAAGGAAGGAACAGCTGGTGTAGACGTCTCAAGTAGTGACAGTGGCTTGAGAATAGCATCATGGCTGAAGGAAGAAAGAGTAATTAAGTAGATCATTAAATATATTGCAACAGAATCTTTACTCTCAGCCTCTTCCAGAAGAACTCCCGATTGAATACAGTTCATATTTGTCTCAGGGCTCTAAAAGAGCTGTGGTGCTGAGGAGGGAGCATGGGGGCTCCAGGTCTATTCTGCTGCCTTTTCTGGGCTCTTTATTTCATAGGCTGGTGTTTCAAGGGCTTCCAGACAACTGAGCCACTGCCTGCCAGCTCTACTTTTAAGATAGTCTGGGATGTTTAACTCTTGAATATACTGTAGACTGTGTTCTCACTATTTTCATTTCATTGAATACTTTTAGAGATATGAGTTCAGAATTGCATGTTTTCAAATGGTGACCCTTTGGATGAAACTCTATTCAAATTGTTTTTAGTTCACGTATAAGAATATTTTCAAGAGGAAGTATTTTTGCAGAAATTTTCTTGGCTCTCTTTAGAGAATTCTGTTACTGTCAGCCAAGTTTTTTTAAACCCATCTGCTGAGCTGTGCTTGAGAGGTAGTGGAAGTTCAGTTTTCTTGGGCCGAATTACAGAAGAATGCATGGGCACTGTTTGGCTCTGTGGGTTTTTATGTTTTACTGAATTTCATAGTCTGAAAGAATTATTTGGGTAAGAACAACTTTGTTTGTGTCCTTGAAGTCAGTCATGGACCAAAGTGAGTGAATGAACCACTGTTGATTCCCTGGGTCTTCACCTTTTGAAAAGCACTTGATTCCCGCCGAAGAGGGCCTGTTGTGGATGCTGTGTGTAGAACATACACCACCTCTGAGTGTCTGTGATGTGAAGGTGACCAGTGGATTCACCGAATTAAAATAACTAGATTATGGTCCTCTTCAGCACATCTTCCAGAAGTTAAAAATGGCATAGCAATGAAGAATTTGATGGCATTTGAATCTATTTCCAGAATTTATTGGGCACATTTCAGAACTTAGGATGTTTAATAAATCTAAGTTTACCATCCAGAACTGTCCTAAAACTTAAAAATATTTTATATTTTATTAATACAGTGTATATTTGTGTGTGTGTTTTATATTCAGTTCAGTTCAGTTGCTCAGTCGTGTCCTACTCTTTACAACCCCATGGACTGCAGCACACCAAGCCTCCCTGTCCATCACCAACTCCCGGAGTTTTTATATTATATTTATATTATAAATATTTATAATATTTACCTACCTAACCTTATGTTAGTGAATGAACAGCTTTCATTTTGTAGGCTAAAAATATGATGAACTTTAGCTATCACTTTGCGACTGAAATTATATAAACGTGTCAGATTCCAGAGGACAGGTC
The DNA here is from genome assembly GCF_000754665.1 of Bison bison bison. Lineage (NCBI taxonomy): Eukaryota > Metazoa > Chordata > Mammalia > Artiodactyla > Bovidae > Bison > Bison bison. The sequence goes on along the minus strand of NW_011494660.1, from coordinate 388,574 downwards.
TGTGGGAACAATTTAATGTTTTTATTGTATCATATAGTAGAAGATTTTAGACATGAAAAGCAAAATGGCTCTAAAATTTAATTTACCTGTAGAAATACTGGAGTGAAAATGGAGGATTAATACATTAGAGGGCATTTCACGTCTCAGAAGTTGTCTGATGAAAAGCTTTGCTTATATTTCTTATGCTGATATCTGACTTTCTTCACCTTGATCAGGTCAGTTATTTAAGCCAATCATTATAATTGGTTAAATTTAATGGAATTGCTTTCAAGTGTTAAGGTGATAACATGAAAGATGTTGAAAAGAGCTGCCCTCCAGTAAAAGGCGCAGGACACAAAGGCATGTGGACGTTAGTGGTACTGAGTCCATGGTGGCAGTGTTTAACTGCGGAGCTTGAGTGAGTCCTGCCGAGGCTGCTCTTGTAGCTAGTTTGGAATGTGAAAGCAGTTTTGCTGTTGATGGTAGGTTCAGTCACTAATGCATTTTTTATATGAAGGAATGACTAGATGTATATTTGATTATTTGTCAAGAGTCCAGATCCAAGATCACTGGACAGTGTGGGGAATCAGAATTTAGAAATGGCTAGGTAAAAATACAGAATATTATTCTGTGGAACAAGGACTAGGAACAAGCTAAGGTTGAGCTCTGGGGCTGCAGAGCAAGGAGGTTATGAGGATCAGAGCAGCAAGTACATGTCAGACAGAAGCTGTGAGAACCCAGGAGCCCTGCTAGCGAGCAGTGGGTGCTGGGCTCAGGGGAGTTAGCCAGTAGAGAGAAGGCAGTGAAAGGAGAGAGCAGTGAGTGAGCGCCTTGCTCAGCAGGGGGCCCTTTCCTATGCTCCTGCCCCCATCTTTTAAACCTACTCATAACCTTTTGAGAGGATGAATTATTTTCTGTAGCTGGAAAGGGATTATGGATGCAAGAGCAGAATTTACCTGTCCTGGAAGGTCTCCAGGTCTTTACTTTTGCCAGAAATTCCATCTCTGTGCAGTGTTGTTTTTATGTTATGATTTCTGACTTTCCATTGAGGTTTTGGCTTGGAATTACAACTGAAGATCTAGCTTTAAATAAACCTATCAGCAGGTTTGAAATATATGTTTCCTTTTATTATGGTCAGAGAAATATCTTCTTTCCCCCGATATAAGGACGGTTCTGCTAGCTGTTTATGTATTGCTGGAAGATTTGCGGCAACGTAGTATTTTTATCTTGTCACATTATGATAAAATTGCTGTTCATGAAGCATAAGCCTTTGATTTCACACCCCCGCTTTAAACACATCTTTTCAGGAAGGACAGAACGCAGGCCCCCCACCCCTGATACCAGGACTAGGGCAGCAGGGAGCACAAGGTCGCATCCCCCCTCTTAACCCTGGACAAGGACCTGGCCCTAACAAAGGTAAATATCTGCTCGGCTGAATAAGAGATTATATTCTACCTCCTTTGGGTAAATTTTTCAATAGTTTTACTGGTAAGTAATTGATAGAATGTGATCATTTGAACCTCTAGGAAAAATAAGAGCATAGTCAATTCGGTCATAGCTTTGCCTTATGCTGTCTTCATAGATTTGCTTTGGTTAGCCTGAATGCTGCGCAGAGGGCACAACTCCTCACTACCAGAGGCGGGAGATGAAACCGCTTGGACAGCCACCAGGAGAGCAGGGCCTGTGCTGCAAGCCAGCCTTGTCCTCCTGGGAATGGGAGTGGTTCCTGTGTTAATCCAATGCAAGTGTATCTTTTTACCATGCCAGAAAACTGAACTGTTTTGGTCTGAGTTTTTGATGGGATAAGGAATTCAGTTTTAGCAGAGTTTCTAGTATTATCCCTCCTTCCCCTCAAGTTGTGTCAGGCAGTGTTTCCTGGTGGCATTGTTCTGTACCTTTGAGAGGACGAAAGCTGTGTTCCAGTGTGTTGTGCCCCAGATTGTGGATACTGTGAAAAGCAGAGTTAAGAATTTTCAGTGTAGGCTCTGTGGACATTAAGAATCAACCCTGAGTATCAACAGGGGGCACGTGCAGGAGCCACCGTCTTGTTTTGCAAGGTGTTCAGCTCTCCCAGGAGTGTGGGAAGAGCAGGAGTGCAGTGGGGAGGGGCAGCGCTGGAGGCAGTTAGAGGGTGGGGCTGGGAGGGACGTGGATGGATGGAGCTGCTGCCTTTTCACGGAGGAACACACCAGAGAATCATGAATATCGTGGAGACATCACTACAGAGAACGAGACCCCTTTTCAGTTGTAATTGGCTAAGCCCACAGCACGTTGTAGTACATGTGAGGTTCTGCCCTGATTTGATCAGATTAGGCAAAGTCCTTGTCAGCATATTCAACCCCGGGGCTTTGGGAATTTAAAGCTTAGCTGTGAATTTATGCGATTTGTTAGAAATAGGAAGGGAGAGGTAAAAGAATTAGGAGAATGTTTCTTCTAGTCTTACCAAGTGGAAGTGGTGACCACCAGGGAAAAAGAAAGCATCAAGAGCCAATCTCTGGATTTGGGGACCCTGAGAAAAGAAGTCTGTTACCCACAAGGTACAGCCATCAGCAAACTGAGAGCCTGCCTCTCTCCCTCTCCCCTGCCTGTGTCTGTCTCCACCTACTTCCCTTTCTTCCTTGCTCTTCCCCTTTTCTCTTCACTCCCCCCAACCCCCACCCCTCTCCTCTTCCTCCTCTCTTTCTCCTCCCAGGGACCAAAGGGAGAAGGGGGAGCCGAGAAAGTGGCCCTGCCATCCCCCACTGGATTAACCAGCGCCGCCGCCCGCTCACCGGCGGCCACATCCCTTCTTATTTGTAGTGGTGGGTTTCTTTCCTTGGAGGAGCCAGGGTACTTTTAAGCATGGTAGAGGTAATGGGAGGATTGTTATTCATGGGTAAGTCCAAATGGGATGTGTTCAGCTTCCTCAGGTCAAAGGTGTGCAGTGTCTGAGGTCACACCACTCTACATGAAGTCAGAGAATGAACCATTAGCTGCAGGATCACACTGGGAAGTGAGGGGCTGTTTACCAGGAGGAAATGAGCCTTGAGGTATTTGAACAAAATCGCAGCTTAGAAGACACTTTCCTCAGCGTGGGAGGACTGGCTTAATGGAAGGAAAGTAGGCAGAGGGGATGGAAAAAGCTAAAGAGAAGAGACTTGTCTAATGATGTTTTTAGAAGGAAAACACTTCTCATGGTGTATTTTTCTACTGAGATTTCCAAGTTTTTTACCCATGTTGAATGATGAAGAGGAATTGAAATGGCTAAGAGAAATGAGTAAAAATGAAAGAGGAAGGTGTTGGGAGGGTAAGGATTACGACTGTGACGTAAGGAAAGGAAGTTTGTCTTTATTGCTGGGAAAAAACAGTAAAAGTCACGAGCTGGGAAAGTGCAGGGATGACATTTTTAGAAGTTAGAAGCAAGAGTGTCCCTTTAGCTACGTACCTTAAAAAAATATTTGATTTAAATTGTATGTTGACAGAAAAGAGATGCACATTTACAATGGCTGCAGTCATCATTCAGTAGCCAGGAAAACGAACCCCTTTACAGTTGGGAGATAAACTAAGTGTAATTGGTCTCTTTCCGTTTTTATTCAGTAACTATACAGCATATATTAAAATATTTATTAAAAGAAATCTTTAATTTCCAAACACTGTGAAGAATGGTGATGATACTGTGATGAAGAATCCAGAAAAAGTGTTTATATAAACCCTGAAACTGAAGGACAGCAGGGCACCCAGCAGTTATTAGAGAAGCCCATGCTTCCACGTACGCTACAGAGGATTTTGTTAAGAATCAAAGCATCAGCTAACAAATCAGGTTAGATGGACTAGGAGTTAAAGGAAAGACCTCAGGGCAGTGTGGGCCCAGTGGCCCTGTGGTGGGCTTTGCAGGCTGTTAGGAGTGCAGAGGTGAATTTGTCTACTTGGCTTCCTGGCCGACCTTCAGCATGAGTTCCCTGGGTGTGGAGCAGTGGGCCCAGCAACACTCTGAAGGAATGGGGGCAGGAAGGGAGGCTTATCCTTATACCTGTGATGTTCTTGTGTTCTAAATGAGCCTTCACTGCGGCTGTTGAGTTGCTTAGCCAGTGAATTGATGAAGTTGAAATCTGTATCCCCAAACCCTTGTTCTTTTCATTATATGATGCCTTAGAGACATTTGTCTCCTAAGTACGCTGGGAACCAAGGAGGGAAAACACTCTCAATAAAAGACTGCATTCTGAAATTTTAAGATGCTGAAAATCAGACCTGTGTTGACAGGACTCCTGGAAGACAAGGTAAACATCAGTTTTGTTTCCTTTAGGTGATTCGCGCGGCCCTCCAAACCATCACATGGGCCCAATGTCAGAGAGGCGGCACGAGCAGAGCAGCGGCCCTGAGCACGGTCCCGAGAGGGGGCCTTTCCGGGGCAGCCAGGACTGCAGGGGTCCCCCTGATAGGCGTGGCCCTCACCCCGAATTCCCTGATGACTTCAGCAGACCAGACGACTTCCACCCCGACAAGCGCTTTGGCCACCGGTTACGAGAATTTGAGGGGCGAGGAGGCCCTTTACCACAAGAAGAGAAGTGGAGGCGTGGGGGCCCTGGGCCTCCATTCCCCCCTGACCACAGGGAGTTCAGTGAGGGGGATGCCCGGGGTGCAGCCCGGGGCCCCCCAGGGGCGTGGGAAGGCCGCAGACCTGGAGACGACCGCTTCCCCCGGGACCCTGAGGACCCGCGGTTCCGAGGGCGCAGAGAAGAAAGGTGGGCCAGACACTGTATGGGTCCATGTCCTCCTCCCTGGAGCTTCCCATCTGTTCTGTCCACATGGATCTCTTTCCTCCTTCACTGGGGGAAGAGTGCCCTCCCCTCTCTAGGTTTTGTGTTTAGACCTAATATGCCTTTTAACATCTATGTGGTTCTTTATTATCTCTGCAGTTTAGAAATCTTTTTGCTTATTTCTTGGTCCTTTTAAACAGATGGGTGGGCCTGTGTACTATAAAGTTACTTGGATTTGAATAGAAATCTCCAGGTTCTCTTGGTTAGAATGATGAAATATGAGACATCTAGACAGAGAATAAAGGAATTATTGAGTAGATAGTTTTTGTGTAATTGCTTAAAGATGTTAACAAAATGCAATCAAGCTGAAGAATAATCTTGCTGTTCAAATAGGCTGAGGTCAGGCTTGGACACTTGACTTGTTTGGGGTAAAAAAAGGAATAGAGGAAGTAGGGAGTAAAAAGAATTAGTGAAATCTCAAGTGAGACTCAAAATAATCAATGATAATAATTATTTGCTGTGTGCCAGACGTTACTTCATTCAGTTGTTGCAGTGAGTTGTGAGTTTAGGTGTTACTCTCAGCCTGCACAGGTGAGGGATGCCACTGAGAGAGCAGTTGCTTGACTTTGGGAGGTCCCATGGATGGTACGTGTAAGAGCAGCTTCCGGTCTGGCCATCCAGTTGGCAGAGCCATGCTCTGCTGCGCAGCACCCCTGTCTTCCTGCCGCAGTCATCTCTCCCACGTCTTTCCTCATCACTCTATGATTGTTGCTAGTAGGTAATTGAGGTAAAGGTTGGTGATCTCCGTTCTCATGGGTATGTTAGAAAAGAGTGGCTGATAACACGTCCAGGGAGGGTGAAACGGAGGGGTCAAGGGAAGCAGCTCTTGGAGGGGAGTTTTTAATAAAAAGATTTAAGAGCTCACTAAATGATATCCAAGAATTCACTCTTTGAAGTGGCTTTTTATGTCTGCAGGAGCCCCATTTCCAGTGGCCTTGGCGCCAACATAACGTTCACTGATTTCTTGAATCTCTGTCTGTGCACAGTTTTAGATTTTACTCTGTTTGTGTTTTATTTCATTTGTCAGTGACAGACCCACACCTAGACACTGTGCTGTTGACAGTTTGTACTCCTCTTCTGACATGCCAGGCGTATCCTGCTCATGTTGTGCTTGCTTTTTCCTTCGCCAGGAATACAGTCTCCTAGGTGTTTGTGGCTCACTGCACTTGGATCTTTCTTCCTGTCCCTTTCCTCTGCTTTATGTTCCTCAGAGCACTTAGCAGTCCTTGACATGAAGTGATATATTTATCTGTGTATCACTTGTATCTCTCAGAACCGTGGCACATTCCTGAAGGGAGGTCCTCAGAGCCTAGCGCAGTAGTGGTGACGCCCTGTGGGTGCCCAGTGACTGTTGAATACATGAATCTGTTACAGAGGGAGATATATTTTAGAGGGGTCAGCTTGTTAGCAGATACACTACTCAGCTGACAGATACGGACTGAGGGGTTTCAACAACAGAAATTGATTTTTCTCACAGTCCTGGAGGCTAGAAGTCCCAGATCAAGGCCCAGCAGTGTAGGTTTCTGGTGAGATTTTTCTTCCTGGCTTGCGTACAGGCACCGTCTCCCCTTGTCCTTGCGTGATGGAAAGAGACTGAGCGAGCTCTTTGTGGTATCTCTTCTTATTAGAGCATATATCCCATCATGGGGCCCCATCTGCAGAGCCTCATCTAACCTAAATAGCTCTCAGAGGTCCATTTCCAGTCACTTTGGGGGATGGAGCTTCAGCATATGAATTTTGTGGAGGGGACAAAAACATTTAGTCTGTAACAGGAACTATTTTCTAACTAGGGCAGATTAGATTCCCTCTGTCCTTCTGTAGTCAGAGCAGTTGTCTAATGGATGCCTGGACAAGAGAAGAGTCCTGCCATGTGTGGGGACTCCTCCCTGAATCTGCCTCGGGGGAGGAGCGCCCTCTGCTGACACTCCTGCTCCACTTCTCGCCCCTGTCAATTCTGCCGTCACCCTGAGTGGTAAATTCCCAGCATCTGGAGTACCCCTCCTTGGCTTGCAGGAGCATGGCTTATTAAGTTACAAAACAGGTGTTAAGAACACATCTAGATCGTTGGAATGGTGGAGTGAAACAAGGAAAGCTCTTTACAGTAAAACAGCAGGTTACAGATGCATACTTAGAAAATCACTTATTTTAAGCAACCAGTGTCATAATTAATTCAGGGAAGGATCCTCAGCAGATACAGAAAGCCATCATCAAATAAAAGGATTGTGGAGAATCAGTATATTTTCACACTGCCCAGGTATCACTCCACAGATTACTTAATTGCAAAGGAGAAAGTGGACCTTTACAACAGTGAAATTTGGTTGCCATATCACTTTTACATCCTAAACAGTGAGACAGACTGGCATCACTGTGAAGGTATAAGAAGTTTTACCAGAAACGTTTTACCTGAATCTAATCATAGGAAAATCAGAATTTAAATTGTGGAATGTTATGTAAAACCCCTGTATGGACCCTTCAAAAATGTCAAGGTCTATTCTAATAAAAATTAAAAAGTCAAGGTCACAAAAGATAAAACACAAGACGGGGACTGTTGTAGATTAAAGTAGACCAAAGAGATGGGACCGCTGAAAAACAGTGTATGATTGAAAACTATAAAGACACCTGTAAAGGACATTTTGAGGACAGAGAAATTAAAATTGGATTGTGTATTAAATACTATTACATGTTATTTAGAATGATAGTAGTGTTGTTATGTAGGAGAAAGTCCTTATTCTTAGAAGAAATCTACTGAAGGATGAAGAGGTGAAGCATTATGTCACAGCTGGTTTTGAAAAGGCTTAGAAAGTGAATTAGTAAATAGATAGTGAAAAAACAAGGTTTGTGTGGCAGAATCTTAAGAACCGATTAATGAATTGTGGTGAAGAATGTCTGGGCATTTGTTGGTCTGTATGAAATTTTTCAAAATGTTGGAGTATAAGATAAACAAATGGAAACTCGGGAGAAAGCAGAAGGCCTGGTGGGCCCTAAGCCCTTGCCCCTCTCTGATCCTTTCTCCAGTTTCCGTGGCCTCTCTTGGTTGCTCACGCACCTTTCCTACTGGCAGGCCCCTCTTTCTGCTTCCTCACAGGCTTCTGCTGCAGCTCTGGCACCCCTCATTAATGGTCCTGCTTCAGTAGCACTCCTGGCCCACTTAGTTTCCCAGTTCAGAATTCTTGAGAGGTGGTGACATGGTCCACTAGCCCAGGCATGAGATGGTCACCTTGGCAGTGGTGAGCCACCCACAAACCAGATGCCTTCCTGTCCATCGGTCAGATGTGGCTGGGGCCACTGGTGCAGGTTATGGCCCCTAGGCCTGCCCCTGAGTAGAGAGGTGGACCAGGGCACATGGCAGAACAGATGCCCCCAAACAAGTCAAGTACAGTGAGTAGGCATGATCTCTAGTGATCTCTGCCTCCTCCCCCCACTTTTTTTTTCTGATTATGTAAGCCATGTTTATATATAAAAATGTGAATGGTAAAATGAAAAATATTTGGGAGGCAGAGGTAAAGAGCCTGCACTGAGTGTCAAAACTGGCTGAGTTTAAATCCCAGCACTTAACCATGTGTCCTTAAATAAGTGACTTAACTTCTCTGAGTCCTGTGTAAATAAATACTCAAGGGTAGAATAGTCACTTTCATAAGGTGGTTGTGACGATAGAACAAATGAAATAATACACTGTAAAGCACTTGGCATGAGATAAGCACTTTAAAAATGCTCACTGTTATTATTCCTAAAAGCCTAAAAGAAAATTAAAATAACCCCACATTTTAGTACATTGCCCTCTTGCCCGTATTTACCTGCCATACTATAAAATGGGTACTTTAAAAAATACTTAATTTTGTTTTGTTTTTCTCTCATTCAACATTGTATCATATTTCCTCACATAATTAGGCTTTTTTGAAACATGAACTTCGACCTACAAGGTATTCCATTAGATGGATATCCTGTTGATTTTCCCTAACAGCTTCAGAAGAGGAGCACCCCCAAGACATGAGGGCCGTGCTCCCCCCAGAGGAAGAGATGGCTTTCCTGGGCCCGAAGACTTTGGACCAGAGGAGAATTTTGATGCTACTGACGAAACAGCCCGAGGAAGGGATCTCAGAGGTCGAGGTCGGGGTACCCCCCGAGGTGAGCTGAGAACCATGGGTCTGGGAAGGACAGGGATGAAGAGTTAGGTGGTTGTGAGCACGCCTGGAATAGTCTGTGACTGTGGTGGTGTTTTGTTTCATTGTGTAGGAGGAAGGAAGGGTTTGCTTCCCACTCCTGATGAGTTCCCTCGCTTTGAAGGAGGACGGAAACCAGACTCCTGGGATGGAAATAGAGAGCCAGGTAAGGCAATAGAGCTGCTTGTGCCTTAGGGTTCCTCTGACCAACAGTTCTCAGAGTGTGGTCTGAGGACTCTCCCAGGGGTCCACTGCATTCTCTCTTCAGCAGCTCACCTCTCCCTGGGAGGCTGGGTTGTCTTCATATCTTCAACCCACAGTGTGGACTGAATGCAGGAGCAGGTGGGGACTTTCTCCTGCTGAGCCAGATATTAAAGAGATTTGTCAAAATGCCACTCTTTTCACTAAACAGTTTTGTTTTTGGAAAATATAGTTAAATGAACGAAAGTTTTCTCAGTCTTAATTTCTAACATGGCAGATGTTGTTAGAACTCTCATAAATTAAATCTATTTGGGGTCTTCAATAATTTTTAAGAGTGTGAAGACGTTCTGAAACTAAAAAATCTGAGAATCACTTTTGTAGGCCTTCCCAACTCCTCTTATTTTAGGGGGTGTGTTGATTCCTAATCTTGACCTTTCTGTGTATTCATGATGTCACTGGCCTACGGCGGGTATTTAGGAAATGTTTCTTGCGTGAATGAATATTTGTTTTCAAGTTGCTGCTTAACAGTATAATTTCTGTCTTCTTTTGATCACATTGTACTTTAATATGGGGTTCCCCAGTGGCTCAGTGGTAAAGAATCCACCTGCAATACAGGCGATCTGGGTCGATCCCTGGGTTGGGCAGATTCCCTGGAGGAGGTTATGGCTACCCACTCCAGTATTCTTGCCTGGAGAATCCCATGGACAGAGGAGCCTGACGGGCTAGTCCATGGGGTCGCAAAGAGTTGGACATGACTGAGCAGTTGAGCATGCGTGAACGTACTTAAATATAATGAGATTGTCAGATTCTTAGCCTTGTGGATCTGTGCTTCCTATTTTAGGGCCAGGACATGAACATTTCCGTGATGCTCCCCGCCCTGATCATCCCCCTCACGACGGTCATTCCCCAGCTAGCAGAGAACGGTCCTCTTCTCTCCAAGGCATGGACATGGCATCTTTACCACCCCGAAAGCGCCCCTGGCATGATGGGCCGGGAACCTCTGAGCACAGAGAAATGGATGCCCCAGGAGGTCCTTCTGAGGATCGAGGAGGCAAAGGTAAGTGAGGCTGGTGATTACAGCTTGGGAGCTGTGGGTGCTACAGCCCTGCCAGGAAGGCTTCAGGGTTACTGGAAGCCCCATCCCAGTGTATGCCTGTTCTGTCTGTCCCTACTGGGGCACCCCACACTGGGGTACTAGGGGTCCTTTACCCTCCAGGGCTTAGACTGCAGAGATACGTGTTCCCAATTGTGGTGCAGCCAGTGGATGACTGCAAGCTCAGTCTCTGCACAGGTCTCCTCCACTTGCTTCCAGGAGTGCCTGGTTTGTTCACGTTTTCCACTACGGCTCTTTTTCAGACTGTCCCAGCACTTTCTCTGCTGATCTGTGAGACTCTTGCTCTGATTGGCAGACGTGCTCTGGTAAAGACTGCTCTGAGCCCTCGGGGCCATTGTCAGGGGCAGGGAGGATTATCTTCTCTCAGGTTCTGTGCCTTTGTTTTTAGAAGGAGCTGTGCTTGTGGCCAGAGTCACAAAGACTTTGGGGAACATGGTCTGGAAGTGGTTTTCTTTTCATGGGGGCAGTGGATTATTTCTGCCACTTGAAACTCTGGATCTTTATTTTATAGAGGCAGCAATGAGTTTCAGCCCGGAGTGGTAGCTATTGAATGCTAACTACAGCTGTGGGCTCAGGTGAGGCTGGGCTGACAGACAAGGAGTGTGCCTTGGAGGCTGCTGGAAAGAGTGCCCCTGCGCCGCAGCCTGTGCTCCACTCCAGTTCACCTGCCTCCTGTTGAATCCCTTCTTTACAGAGTTCTGCCTTTCGTTCTTGGTAGTTTGGTTCTTCTAAGTGCAAAGCTCTCAGAAATAACTTCGTGTCACCAGTGCCCACCCACATGCACATTTTGCTGCTGGCTGGGGTGGGCACTCAGGACGCACTTTGTAGGTCCCAGGCTGCGGCCACATGGCTAGTGTGGAAGTGATACCCTAATTGACAGCTTCTCTGCCAGGGTACCATGAGGGGGCCTAGGCTGAGCTTTGTAAGAAAAGAAGCCAGAATTCCTTTGGCTATCTTTCCTCACCTCGTCTTAGCTGGATTCAGATTCCATTCAAAAATTTAAGACAAAGTTGGCAATAGTTTTCTGATAGTGCATGATGGGAGATGTGACTAAACGCTGTCATCTCAGGAAAAAAATTTTAAAAGTCAGAATTTTAATGATACCTAGAGGTTTGTGTGTCTAATCCTGGGACAACTAAAACTGTCCCTGGGAGAAGCACTAAAAGCTAGTGTTTTTCTTTTTGTATTTTAACAAGAAATCAAAAGTGCCATATAGTTGTAGGATAATCATAGTAAATACTTATTCTGTAGAACACTTGTAATTAACATCATCAGCAGTTTGTATTTCTTACTTGCTTCTAATATTGTTAGTGCTTTTCAAACCTTCCCCCAGAACAGCTGTGGTGGCATAGGAAGGTGAAGATACGCTTCTCATAGGCTGTAGGCACAGTCCAGCATGGGGCTCTGTATGTATCTCTTGGCTCCCCAGCGGCTCCATCACAGCCTTGGGGAACACTGTGTCTAGCTGATGCTGAGGGGCACAGCCACAGGCCAGGACGGGGATGAGAAAAGGAGAAGTGGAGGCACAACTTCTACTGCTCTGAGTACCGTGTTAATGTTCTCAGAACTCTGTTTAAAAAACAAAACCAGAAATGTTGCAGTGTCTGTCATCATAGAGTAAATGTTTGTACCAGGAGTTACTAAAAAGTTGAAATAAAAGTCACATGTAAAACCACTGTTTCATTTCAGGCCGAGGGGGCCCAGGACCTTCTCAGAGAGTGCCTAAGTCCGGACGTTCCAGCTCCTTGGATGGAGACCACCATGATGGATACCACAGAGATGAACCTTTTGGGGGCCCTCCAGGCAGTGGTACCCCTTCTAGAGGGGGCCGGAGTGGCAGTAACTGGGGTAGAGGGAGTAACATGAACTCTGGCCCACCAAGGCGAGGAGCTTCGAGGGGGGTGGGAGGGGTCGGTAGAAGTTGGGGCTCAAACCCCCTAGGCCTCTCTGGACAGTATTTAAGAGCTTCTGCGGACTTTCCAAGAGAAAGAAAAGGAGACCTGCACCGTGTGGCCCTGAACTCTCTCTGGGCAGCTGAATCCCAGGAGCCCCTACCGAGGTCTTCAAGATGAAGAGACTGCTGCTGGCGACCCAGAGTAGCTGGCCTTGTTTTGTCCTGTCCACCCTCACTGCCCGAAATCCCACATGGGTTTGTGAAGATAAAAGCTGGAATCTTTTTTTTTTAAGTGTCACGAGACATGGAGCACCTCCACAAATTTAAGTTCATGTCCAATCGAAAATTTGTTTCTATATGTACAGTTGTCAGAGAAAAAACATTAAGTTGTTTTTGTATGAATACAGAATGTGATTTACGCAAGAATTAACAGAAAACAACTAGTCGTCAAGTGCTTGCCTTAAGGAAACCTTTAGTTTCCGTCGCATCCGGTCTGCTGAGAGGTGTACAACTACTGCTTACATTTGTGAACATCCTTGATGGGAATCTCTAAGTCATCTAAATTAACTCATCTGTGAATTTTGTTTTTAAACAAATTCTTATCTAGCCATTCTGTCACACTTACTTTTGTAGCATAGTGAAAAATACTTCAAAACTATAATGTGGTTTGAAGTTAGATTCAAAGCCTTATTAGTTAGACCTGCTGTGGCAACTGGAAAATTATACACTGAAGAAAAAAAAAATCTGGATGTCCAAGCAGAGGTCTCCCTTGGCTGCATCTTCTAGTAATTACACCTTAGCCTTGACTTGTTTTTTTCTCATTAGAGGAACATAAGCTAGAAATCATCTACACATACCTTTTGAATACTGTAAATCATTTCAAAATGGTTTTAAGTTGAAAAGGAATGGATCAAAATCTTTCTTAAAACAGTTCTGCAAAATTTAAATAATGTCTTCCTCTTCCACACTAGCTCTGTGGAAACACCAGTGTTTAAGGCGGAGGATTGTTCAATTAAAAGTGAGCCAGGAAGTTCTCATCCACAACAGATTCTTTTAGTTTTAAATGAATAGGACAGTTGGCCCACTTTGAATTGGAAGCCAAAAGTTCAGTTTGAGATTATCCCAGGATACTTTCTATATTGAACCCTTACTTTGTTTTTATAAAAAGTCTTTTTTATTCTTCAAAGGACATCCTGTGGTCACCCTCACTACTTCGACAACTTCAGCTGGGCACTGGAAACAAGTTTATTTGACAAATTTAGTGGTGCTGGAAAGTGTCAGTAGTTGCTTAGAAAAGGGATATTGACATAGTTGGCGTATATAAAAACTCCTAATTGGTTCTCCACTAATTTAAAAAATGGTAAAAAGCTAAGTTACTTATGCAGATAAAATGTTTACCACACATAAACACTGCCTTTTTTAGGGTGTTAGAACCTAGAGGCTTCAAGAGATTTTCTCTTTACTTTGCAATTTAAAACATCCTGTTTATCAGCACCTTGCTCTAAACACACCTATAGGAGGCTCAAGATTGCTTTAGGTTTGTGGATGTTCTTTATTTGCCCTCTACTGCTGCTAAGTCACTTCAGTCATGTCCAACTCTGTGCAACCCCATAGACGGCAGCCCACCAGGCTCCACCGTCCCTGGGATTCTCCAGGCAAGAACACTGGAGTGGGTTGCCATTTCCTTCTCCAATGCATGAAAGTGAAAAGTGAAAGTGAAGTCGCTCGGTGGTGTCCCACTCTT
>NW_011494660.1:362714-374586 GCF_000754665.1 Bison bison bison | reverse complement strand
CAGCCCACCAGGCTCCACCGTCCCTGGGATTCTCCAGGCAAGAACACTGGAGTGGGTTGCCATTTCCTTCTCCAATGCATGAAAGTGAAAAGTGAAAGTGAAGTCGCTCGGTGGTGTCCCACTCTTAGCAACCCCATGGATTGCCGCCCACCAGGGTCTTCCGTCCATGGGATTTTCCAGGCAAGAGTACTGGAGTGGGGTGCCATTGCCTTCTCCATGCCCTCTACTGGTATAGCTTAAAAAGAAGTTGTAATCAAATTCTAAGAGGATAAAAAGGGATCCAGAGCACAAAACCATAATAGACAGTTTATTGTTGTTCAGTTGCTAAGTTGTGTCTGACTCTACGATCCTATGGACTGTAGCATATCAGGCTCCTCTGTCCTCCCGTCTCCTGGAATTTGCTCAAATTCATGTCCATCGTGTCAGTGATGCCATCCAATTATCTCATCCTCTGTCTTCCGCTTCTCCTTTTGCCCTGTTTTTCCCAGCATCAGGGTCTTTTGCAGTGCATTGGCTCTTCATATCACATGGCTGAAGTATTGCAGCGTCAGCATTAGTTTTTCCAATTCAGGGTTGATTTCCTTTAGGATTGACTGGTTTCATCTTGCAGTCCAAGGGACTCTCAAGAATCTTCTCCAGCCCCACAACTCAAAAGTATCAATTCTTCAGCACCCAACTTTCTTTATGGTTCAACTTTCACATCCAGACATGACTACTGGAAAAACTATAGCTTTGACTATACAGACCTTTGTCAGCACACTGATGTCTCAGCTTTTTAACATACTGTCTGGGTTTGTCATAGCTGTCTTTCCAGGCAGCAAGTGTCTTTTTGGAGCCTAAGAAAATAAAATCTGTCACTGTTTCCAATTTTCCCCCATCTATTTGCCATGAAGTGATGGGACAGATGCCATGATGTTAGTTTTCTGAATGTTGAGTTTTAAGCCAGGTTTTTCACACTCCTCTTTCACCCACATCAGGAGGCTCTTTAGCTCCTCTTCACTTTCTGCTATTGGAGTGGTATTATCTGCATATCTGAGGTTGTTGATATTTCTTCTGGCAATTTTGATTCCAACCTGTGATTCAACCAGTCTGACACTTCACATGATGCTACGCTGCATGTAAGTTAAATAATCAGGGTAACAGTATACAGCCTTAATGAACTCCTTTCTCAATTTTGAATCAGTCTGTTGTTCCATGTCCAGTTCTAACTGTTGCTTCTTGACCTGCATACAGGTTTCTCAGGAGACAGGTAAGGTGGTCTGGTAGTCCCATCTCTTTAAGAATTTTTCAGTTTGATGTGATCCTCACAGTAAAGGCTTTAGTACAGGCAGTGAAGCAGAAGTATATGTTTTTTTGGAATTCCCTTGTTTTTTCTACGATCCAACAGATGTTGGCAATTTGATCTCTGGTTCCTTTGCCTTTTCTAGAGATTAGGCTCCTTTTTTTTTTTTTTTTTCTGAGACTCATGTGCTAAAAACTTTATCATAAGATTTTAAGGCTTTAACTCCAAAAACACTACCTCAGTAAGCAGATAACCAGGTTGCATTTTGAGAATGAATTCATTTAGAGAAAACGGAAAACTCAACATTTTTATTACTTAATGTATATATCTGCATTTTAAATCATCACTGTCAAAATACATACAATATATTGTGCTTTGAATTTTATAAAAACAGATTTCCTGACAGTGAATTCTTGGGAAAATGCTGGAAAAACAATTTTTAAAAATAGCATCAATATAAAAATGGGCTAAATGCAGTAAAATCTTCAGCCTAAAATTTAGAACTAAAATACAGATTTAACTAGGGGGTAGAGAAAGCAGCCAATGGTACACTTTCCAGTCAAAAAAATATATCATTCCCCCAAAACAGTGGATTTGCTTTTACAAACACCCAGTAGTTGTGCCTCTCGAGGCAGGTAACCCTGTTAACTGATGGGGGGAAAAGCAGCCTTCTTTCAAAGTAAGGGGGGTGGGAGTAAGTGCCTCTTGAGGCAGGTAACCCTATTAACTGATGGGGGGGAAAGCAGGCTTCTTTCAAAATAAGGGGGTGGGAGTAAGTGCCTCTCCAGGCAGGTAACCCTATTAACTGGGGGAAAGCAAGCTTATTTCAAAATAAGGGGGGTGGGAGTAAGTGCCTCTCGAGGTAGGTAACCCTATTAACTGATGGGGGGGAAAGCAGCCTTCTTTCAAAGTAAGGGGGGTGGGAGTAAGTGCCTCTTGAGGCAGGTAACCCTATTAACTGATGGGGGGGAAAGCAGGCTTCTTTCAAAATAAGGGGGTGGGAGTAAGTGCCTCTCCAGGCAGGTAACCCTATTAACTGGGGGAAAGCAAGCTTATTTCAAAATAAGGGGGGTGGGAGTAAGTGCCTCTCGAGGTAGGTAACCCTATTAACTGATGGGGGGGAAAGCAGCCTTCTTTCAAAGTAAGGGAGTGGGAGTAAGTCTACTTCAGCGTCCACTTGGAGCAGGGCTTGTTGGACACTGATCAAGACCTATAAATACAAGTTTTGAGGCTGGAGGAAGAGGCAAAACTCTGTTGCCTGACAGCCTGTTTAAGCAATGCTAATCCAGTCCCAGGAAACAATTACTTTCAAGTTGTTCTCAACCTTAGCAGAAAAAGGAAATCATTTGGGAAGCTTAAAAAACAATACTGATGCCAATCTCCTCACCCCACCCAGAGATTCTGACTGAACTGAAATTTGACTCAAGTAACTCTCATGTGAACTGAGAACCACTGGCATAGGACTAAAACTTCTTAAATACAGTTTACTTCCCAGTTAATATGTAGCTAGTGAAAAAATGTTGTTTTATTTATGGACTTAACCAGAATACTGAGCCCATTCTTTCTGGCAATAAATTAAGGTAAGTCCTAGACCAAGGTGCTAAATCTAAAAATGAAGAAAAATTGGCAATTAGGTATGAAAAGCACCTTACATTCCATTAAGATCAGAATATAAAGTGTAAACTATGGTTCAAAAGCACATCATAAAATTAGCAATGAAAAACGACCCTGTAGAAATCCATGGTTTCCATCCAATAGGATAACTGGATGTGGAATTATCTTCCTGTCTGCCAGGCATTTCCTTAGCTGAGTTCTGTCCTTGGACCTCTGAGCTTTTACGTGCACCTTACTGGATACCATGCTTCTTGGTCCATGGTTTCCTTATGTAATGCAGAACCAGCTGTCCTTTAATTTTATAAGACATCATGTTAACAATTTCACTAAGAGAAAACTGAGATAAACCGTATTAACTAAAGCACTTGAAAAAATTACAGTGGCTAAAGTCAGCATTTAATCTGCTAACTCCTATGGATACACTCACGTTGAAGAACAAGGGGAAAATCTTCCAAAAGCGAAAGAAAGCACGTTTAGTGGAACTAAGCTACTGCGATCCACCCCTGGATTTTTTTAGGTGACAAAACTTGAAAGACAAATCCGGGAAAATAAGGGCAGTCAATCAAAACGGAAAAGCTATTTCCTCTTTTTACTGAGTGTAATCTAAGACCACGGTTAACGCAAAAACAATTTATCACTAATATTCATAGCGTCCTATCACCAATTCAAAACAAAATCTGGTTTTCACAACACTTGCTGCCGAGTGTAGCACAAAATGCAGAAATCGAGGAGCTTCCCAAACTCCTTGTGTCTCAGTTTACAGTTCGCTGGCACAGTAAAGGAGCAGCTTCTACCCCGTGCGGTCTGGGAACGGACAGGCGCAGTCCTTGGTTTGGCTGGCGGTGGGCCTAGAGCCGGTTGTCCGTGTCCCCTTGATGGCGCATCCTGGGGACGGATTCTGCGTCCTTCCGACGGCGCGGACCGCGGGCCTCAAACGGGGAGCGCCTTGGCGAGGGCGGCGCCCGGGCCCAAGCGCCCGAGTGTGAGGCGCAGAGCGGTGCCCGCGCCCCGAGGAAGCACGCCCAGCAACGCGGCCAGCAGTGCGGCCACTTGTGCGCAGGCGCCCAGCGCTGTGAGCAACGTACTCCGCAAACACAGCGCCGCGTACAGCGTCACGCCTAGCGCAAACACGTAGAGCAGCGCGGGCCGCGAGGGCGTCTCCTCGCCGCGCAGCAGGCGTCCACACGCTGCGCCGCCTCGCAGTAGTGTGCCTCCTGCTAGTGCCAACGCCGAGCCCAGCGACCACAACAGCGCGAACTTCCGGGCGCGCAGCAGCAGCACAGGCGCGTAGAGTGCGGCCAGGCCGAAGCAGAGCGCAGCCAGCAGCAGGCACACGCCACTCGCCGCCAGCCGCTGAGTGCGCGTCACGCTGGGCAGGCACGTCTGTCCCGCCGCCGGCTCCTCGGGGCTCTGTGTCCACGTCCAGCGCAGGCCTACGCGGCTGAACCACGCCCTGGCCCCCGCCGCGGACTCCTTCGCCTCTCCCGCGGCGAGCAGTGGCTCCGTGGCCGCAGGGCCGCCCGCTTTCCCCTGCGCCAGATATTCCTGCAGCTGGCGGTTGAGGTCCGCCATGTTGGATGGACGCTTCCGCGAAGTCGCGAGGTGGGGGGGTGCAGCCTCCCACTTCCGGCTCTACTCGGTCGGCTTTGGAAACTGCTCGGACCTCTGGCGGCTGTTAGTCTGCCGGGACGGAAGGGGCGGGGCTTGTGGTTCCACTGCCTACGTGGTCTCGACTGGCACTTGCGCTGAGACCGCGGCTGTATCCCTGCGTGTAGCATCCGGACACCTTCTTCAGTGTCCGCTGTAGGCGCGGACAGGGCTTGGGTGAATTATAATAGCATTAGAAGTTAGTTGAGGGGCGTGAGCTCGTGTGGCTATAAATGAAAGAAACTTCTGTGTCTTGACTTTACGGTTATCAGTATCGTGATTCTGTGCTGTAGTTTTCCAATATTTGGCCATTGGGGAGAAATGGGGAAAGGGTATACGGTCTTAAACTATGCTAATCTATAACTTAATTTTTAATTTAATGTTTTAAGAAGCTCACGCTTCAGGTCGTAAGTGGTTTCTTTGGGAATGCTACAGAGCTGAAGCAGAGTTAACCGCCCACTCCCACTGATGTGCTTCTCTTCTCTTACCCGTTTCAGCATAGGTCTGGCAATGTTGTTTCAAGCCCCAGGTCATATATGTATATTTTTGGCCCACATTGTCATGCTTCTGATGCACCTCCGGGTACAAGTTTCCAGACCCATCAGATAATTCTGAAGCGCTTGTTCACGGCTCGGTTAATTTCTGATCTTTTTTCAGAACCTCCTTGAAGTTCCTTGGCTTGTTATGTAGGTCACAGCCATCTGGGTGTCTGCTAGGACTTCTGGTTTCCCTGCTCTCTGGTTTCTGCTTGGCTAATTCCTGTTCTCAGACATTCAGAGTAAGCTGCACCTCTTGTTGTTTACATCTCTCACTGAGGTGCACTTTCTCTGAGTTCTCATCTATCCCAATTGTGAAAGTTTATTTGTTCAAGGCAGTGCCAGCAGCTTGAGGACAAGTTCTCTCTTATCTCCCTTTTCTTTGGACCTGGACAGCAAAGGCACTCAAACGGACGTTGACCTGATAGACACAGCTGTCGATTTGAGTGCAGTAAAGGTGCTTGAAAGCCTTTGTAGATGTTGAAGCCTTCGGTTGAAAAACCTATTTTTAAAGTGTCTATTGTGAATTTAAATATGATGGTATGGAAGTCTTTGTGGTGTAGAGTGCAACCCAGTTAAGTACTACAGCAGTGTATTCTTGTACAGGTCTTTGATTTACTTGCCCCAGAAGCACTGGGAATGGGAGGCAAGGCTGAGCACTGTAGGCTGTTTCTTCTGTCGCTGACTTTGGAGGCACTGCAGGAGAAAAGAGGGTATCTCCCTGTGTCTGTTTCTTTTGTCTGTACTAGCTCCCCTCACTCCTTGGTACTGGCTTCCCCTGCACAACTCCAGCTGATGACTGGTGACCGTCCTTTGTCCTTTATGACAAGATAAGTATTAATGATTTCCTGCTGTTGTCATGTCTGACTTTTCAGTTTTCTTGTTACCTGTGTAACCAGTTTTCCCCTATTAAATTACTCCCTTTAATACTTTGTTTTCCTGGTTGGATCTTGACTGTTGTTACTGAACAAGCAAACTTGGTTCCACTTGCCCAATGTGCAGCAAAGCCAATCTGCTGACCCTGGATTGCGGTGGAGGAACGTATCGTGTTTATTGTAGGGTGGCAAGCGCCTTGCTCACATGACCCGAACTCCCTAATGGCTTTCAGGGACAGGTTTCTGAAACTGTGAGGGAGAGGGTCACAGGGTGCAAGGTCAGCTCATACACAAGTATTGTTGATTAGTTGATGGTGAGGTAAGTGGGTGATATGGGAATCTCAACTGCCAACTTAAAAAAAGTACATAATGGGAGAGTTGTGAATGAAATTTTATTTTGGGCAAAATGTGAGGACTATAGCCTGGAAGACGGTATCTCAGATAGCCCTGAGAAACTCTTCCAAAGAGGTAGGGTGAAGGTCAGTATATATGTGATTTTGCTGAAGGGGAAATATGGAAATAAGCACATATATATATATATTTTTTTGCAAAAGGTTTCTTCTAGTCATGAGCAGTTGTCACCATCTGAGTGCTTTTCTAGATATGAGAGGACACAAGAATTGGGCTCATAAAATTGGCTCCTGAAAATATCTACCGGAAGACCTGTTCTTCCAATTTTTCCCAGAGCGTCAGTTCAGTTCATTTGCTCAGTCGTGTCCGACTCTTTGTGACCCCATGGACTGCAGCACGCCAGGCCTCCCTGTCCATCACCAGCTCCCGGAGTTCACCCAAACCCACGTTCATCGAGTCAGTGATGCCATCCAACCATCTCATTCTCTGTCGTCCCCTTCTCCTCCTGCCCTCAATCTTTCCCAGCATCAGGGTCTTTTCAAATGAGTCAGGTCTTCGCATCAGGTGGCCAAAGTATTGGAGTTTCAGCTTCAACATCAGTCCTGCTGATAGCCTGCCTCATTTCTGCTCTCCACCCTGAACTCCTTTCAGGGAGTGTTGGAAATCAGCAGCTGCAGCAGCACCCACTTTAATCCTTGTAGAGGTGGATGGCAAGTGCCAGTGGTAGGTGCCAGTTTGTAGTTAGGGCCCCCTCATGGTAATAAATTTGATCATGCTTTGAGAGGCATTTTATGACCGTTTTGTCCACTGGTGCTAGGAAGGCTTATTCCTAGGTCTGGCAGAGATTTTGCTGCAAGGCCACTCAATATGCTATTACTGGACTAGGTCTTATAAACAATAGCTAAAAGTAATGTTGGATCATCTGTCTGGCTAGTCTGTTATAGTCCAGGAAAAAATTCCCTCTTGTAGCATCTTCCTGTATCAAGAATCACTCTATTACAGTAATTGATCTCATATGGAACCATATATTTGATCAGTTGCTTCAAGTTGCCTAGTCGTCATTATATTTATTGGAAGCTCAGTCACACAGTTGGTAATATAAGGAACAATAGTCTTGTAAAACAGGCAAAATACAAATAATATAGCTAATACATTAATTAGAATTATAAGTAAATATTTAAGCCGAGAACTTCCCATGCCAAATCAGTTTTTCAAGAGATCGTCAAGACTAGGAAGTGGGTCACTTAAGGCAGAAATGCGGTTTCTCATATGATTCATTAAATGTGTTAGAGGATTCATCAGGTACAGGATTCAGTTTGAGTTATGGCACAAGTGCCTCCCTGAGCTGCTGAAGGATGTCAAATGTCATGTGGTCTTCTAGCACTTTTCTCATTATAGAGACAGAATTCGGTAGGCTAGTAGCCTGGTTCAGTTCATTTCAGTTTGGTCGCTCAGTTGTGTCTGACTCTTTGCAACCCCATGGACTGCAGCACACCAGGCTTCCCTGTCCATCACCAAACCCAGAGCTTAATTAAAGTCATGTCTATTGAGTCGGTGATGCCATCCAACCATCTTATCCTCTTTCGTCCCCTTCTCCTCCTGCCTTCAGTCTTTGCAGGATCGGAGTCTTGTCCAGTGAGTCAGTTCTTTGCATTAGGTGGCCAAAGTTTTGGAGTTTGAGCTTCAGCATGAGTCCCTCCAATGAATATTCAGGACTGATTTCCTTTAGGATGGACTAGTTTGATCTCCTTGCAGTCCAAGGGACTCTGAAGAGTCTTCTCCAAAATCACCATTCAAAAGCATCAATTCTTCACCACTCAGCTTTCTTTATAGTCCAACTCTCACATCCACACATGACTACTGGAAAAACCATAGCTTTGACTAGACAGACCTTTCTTTGCAAAGTAATGTCTCTGCTTTTTAATATGCTGTCTAGGTTGGTCATAGCTTTTCTTCCAAGGAGCAAGCATCTTCTAATTTCATGGCTGTAGTCACCATGGTGGTGATTTTGGAGCCCCCCCCAAAATAAAGTCTGTCACCGTTTCCATTGTTTCCCCATTTATTTGCCATGAAGTGATGGGACTGGATACCATGATCGTAGTTTTCTGAATGTTGAGCTTTAAGCCAACTTCACTCTCCTTTTTGACTTTCATCAAGAGGCTCTTCAGTTCTTTGCTTTCTGCCATAAGGGTGGCATCATCTGCATATCTGAGGTTACTGATATTCCTTCTGGCAATCTTGATTCCAGCCTGTGCTTCATCCAGCCCAGAGTTGCTCATGATGTACTCTGCATATAAGTTAAATAAGCAGCATGACAATATACAGCCTTGACGTATTCCTTTCCTGATTTGGAACCAGTCTGTTGTTCCATGTCCAGTTCTAACACTTGCTTCTTGACCTGCCTACAGATTTCTCATGAGGCAGGTCAGGTGGTCTGGTATTCCCAGCTCTCAGAATTTTCAACGGTTTGGTGTGATCCACACACTCAAAGGCTTTGATGTAGTCAATAAAACAGAAATAGATGTTTTTCTGGAACTCTCTTGCTTTTTTTCTATGATCCAGTAGATGTTGGCAATTTGGTCTCTGGTTCCTCTGCCTCTTCTAAATCCAGCTTGAACATCTGGAAGTTCACGGTTCATATACTATTAAAGCCTGGCTTGAAGAATTTTGAACATTAGTTTGCTAGTGTGTGAGATGAGGACAACTGTGTGGCAGTGTGAACATTCTTTGCTTGGTTACTATTACTTAAAACCTCTTGAGTGAATTTTACTAAGGCTTTGGTATGGCTGATTACATTCTCCAGTCCTGTTGAAGAATGTAACATACTGAAGGCGCAAAAATAGCTGCTAAATAATCATACCAGTGAAATACAGATTTCTTGACTTGTCAGGCTCATACCAATGGTAGATTGGTTGTTATTGGGCTAGTACTAATGGTAAATCAGCTGGGGTCATCTCTAAATTATTGCGTATATGACCCTGAGTCCAGGGAAGTCCTAGTGTTCATCTTCCTGTCCATCCCAGTGCAAGCCCATGGACAAGTATCACAGATCCAATTAGGCACAGCCCAGTGAATCTCTGGTCATCTGACCCATTTGGTTCCATACCAGTCACTATCTCTAAGGGCAATAATATGTAGGCATTGTTCATAAGGCACCCACCCAAATTTCCTAATGTTACGAGGATGACCATCCTTGGTACAATTTAATTTTTCCCACCAGAGAGGAACTTTTAAACTAAATGACCATAGCCATAGTGTTAACTACAAAAATCAATCCCATAATTGTGGGAGGTTTCCTTCTAATAAATGGGGAGTTACAACTTTTAATTGAAACTTAGCTTCTTGTTCTGATTGAGCTTGAGTGACCCTAAAAGAAAATTCATATATATGGCCAGGGTCAGAGCAGGTATTATTAACTGGCCAGGTGAGAGGATCCCATCTAGTAATATCAAGAGTAGCCTGAGCAGGACTGAGCTTACTTTCTTCTAAAATCAGTTTCCTAAGGGCTGGCCAGTCAGTGCCTTGGAAGTGAGAAATTCACCAAGGTAACCAAGAAGTACTAGACATAGGTAATTGGCAACAAACCCAACAATTGGATTGATTTTGAAAACTAGCATAGGATCATGCCCTTGATAGAAAGACATTTGATTTGTATGTAAAGGTTGAAGAAGTTAAGAAAACATAAATGATCATACGAATCAGGTCCAGCATCTTGGGTAAGGTGTCTGCTGATGTCATCTTCTTGTCTTGGTGTGAGTGTAGTTTGTCCTCTGAATATTGTTTTAAAGTGAGCTTGAGGTCAGCAGGCCTCTCTGTAGACCAATCCAATGTGGAGGCCCTTTTTAAGTGAAAAATATGAATCCAAGAGTCAGTTCCCTTTAGTTTTGTTGCACATGAGCTAGTTAAGAATGCCTGGTAAGAACCTTCCCACCCGGCTTGTAGTGAGTCCTTTAAATGATATATTTGCCAATATATATAATCCCCTGGTTGCAGGGGCATCTGATCTTCATCCAAAGGTAGATTATTGAGATAAGCTTTAGAAACAAACTTAGAGTGTCCTTTTAATAATTCAATTTAACTTTATATCAATATAACTTAACAGCAAGGAATTATCTGGGAGGTGAGTCTAGTAAGTACAGATCCCCATTAACAAAATTGGAATTTAATATTCATTGAAACATACTCTTTTTCTCTCTAAAATTACCCTCATTTTTACCAAATTAAGGCTAGTTTGCCAAATAAGTCTGGTCTCAGTAAACTTGGCCTGATTTACATATGTATGCTTGGTCAGATAGACATTTTGATTGCTGAAACTTTTATAAGAACTCTCGGACTGCACTTTTTAAAAGATGTCTCAGGGTTAGGAAAGTCACACCAAGGCCTTGTCACAGATTTCGACAACCAGATTTGGGTGAATTCCTCCCTTTTCAAGGATCCCAAAATACCTTGAGGTTTCTGTAACTGTTCAAGAGGTAGCCTTCCTCATTTATTTGATAAAGCTGCTGGGAACCTAAGAGTTTCTAATCTCTGGAGGGATCAGATAAGTTAAATGTTTCAATTCTTCTTGCAAAGGTATAATTTACCAAATTACTGTAAATCATAATTAAAGAGGAAGGTTTTCCTTACATTTGGAAAACACAGATTCCAGCCTGTAATTTTTCAGATAGAAACCATAAAAATTATAACCCTATTCACCAGTTCACTCAGTGCTTTTGTCAACTTTTTATGAAGCCTAGTTTCTTAACTAGGATAGGGAAGGGGACCCTATCCTATATCAACACTTATTCTGATTCTTCTGACACCCTGAAATATATATTCTTATTCTATCCTGATTTGGAATGATTTCTCACATCATGACTTACTACTCAGGAAAAAAAGAACCATTCAGATATATGGGAATGGTTTGAGCTATAATATCAATTGGGTTCTTAGGATTTATCGTATGAGCTAACCACATATTCACAGTTGGGATGGACATCGACACACGAGCCTACTTCACATCAGCCACCATGATTATTGCTATCCCAACTGGAGTAAAAGTCTTTAGTTGACTAGCAACACTTCACGGAGGCAATATCAAATGATCTCCCGCTATAATGTGAGCCCTGGGCTTCATCTTCCTTTTTACAGTAGGGGGCTTGACCGGAATTGTTCTAGCCAACTCTTCCCTTGACATTGTTCTCCAGGACACATATGTTGCCGCACACTTCCATTATGTACTGTCAGTAGAGGCTGTGTTTGCTATCATAGGAGGATTTGTACATTGATTCCCACTATTTTCAGGCTATACCCATAATACTACATGAGCCAAAATTCACTTTGCAATTATATTTGTAGGTGTAAATATAACTTTCTTCCCACAACATTTCCTAGGACTATCTGGTATACCATGACGATACTCTGATTACCCTCTTTTGGAGAAGGCAATGGCACCCAACTCCAGTACTCTTGCCTGGAAAATCCCATGGACAGAGGAGCCTGGTAGGCTGCAGTCCATGGGGTCGCTAAGAGTCAGACACAACTGAGCGACTTCACTTTCACTTCTCACTTTCATGCATTGGAGAAGG
>NW_011494660.1:360559-362547 GCF_000754665.1 Bison bison bison | reverse complement strand
TGCTTTGGAGAAGGAAATGGCAACCCACTCCAGTATTCTTGCCTGGAGAATCCCAGGGACGGTGGAGCCTGGTGGGCTGCCATCTATGGGGTCGCACAGAGTCGGACATGACTGAAGCGACTTAGCATAGCATACAATATGAAATACTATTTCATCTGTAGGCTCATTTATCTCTCTGACAGCAGTTATACTAATGGTTTTCATCATCTGAGAAGCATTCACATCTAAACGAGAGGTCTTGACCATAGATTTAACTACGACAAACCTAGAATGATTAAACGGATGTCCACCATATCACACATTTGAAGAACTCACGTATGTCAACCTAAAATGAAGGAATCGAACCCCCTACTATTGGTTTCAAGCCAACATCATAACCACTATGTCTCTCTCAATTAATGAGATGTTAGTAAAACATTATATAACTTTGTCAAAGTTAAGTTACAGATGAAAACCCTGTACACCTCATATGGCATACCCCGTACAACTAGGCTTTCAAGATGCAACATCACCCATTATAGAAGAATTACTACACTTTCATGATCACACACTAATAATCATCTTTTTAATTAGCTCGCTAGTACTTGATATTGTTTCACTAATATTAACAACAAAATTAACCCATACCAGTACAATAGATGCACAAAAGGTGGAAACAATCAACTGTTTTACCAGCTATTATTTTAATTTTAATTGCCCTTCCATCTTTATGAATCCTATACATAATAGATGAGATTAACAATCCATCCCTTACAGTAAAAACCATAGGACATCAATGATACTGAAGTTATGAGTATACAGATTATGAAGATCATGGCATCTGGTCCTATCACTTCATGGGAAATAAATGGGGAAACAGTGTCAGACTATTTTTTTGGCTCCAAAATCACTGCAGATGGTGACTGCAGTCATGAAATTAAAAGACGCTTGCTCCTTGGAAGAAAAGTTATGACCAACCTAGATAGCATATTAAAAAGCAGAGACATTTACTGAAAGTCAGAAGCTTTTATTTATCCAAAAATCCCTTCTATAAATATTCCTGAGGAGGAAGCATTTTTGCAGAGGCAACAGAATAAAACCATAACTGTCTATGACAGAAGATTTAAGACATGTTTAAAATCTGATTACAATGCAGTCCAATTGACTAAATTGGTTACTGTTGTAACATACCTCACTTAAAGATAGTAACTAGATGTATAACTATATTATAGGACATATCAGAATTTTAGGAATGCTATATAGTTTCTAGAATACCTATATTAATATTCACCATACACTATAAGAAGATTTATTAAGCATTTGACAATGCTTCCTATGTAATTTAACATAGGAATGAAACTGTTTAATATATCTCTTTGGGATGTGTTAGGGGCCCTTTGAAGCATCCCACAGTTAGCTAGAGATCACAGGACTTCATTTAACTTTGATTTAGAAAGTTTTGTCAAATAAAACTATATCAAAAAGGTTTAGAACACTCAGATAGGATCACAGTTCACTGTGAAACAATAGTTATTCCTTCAGTTCAGTTCAGTCGCTCAGTCATGTCCGACTCTTTGCGACCCCATGAATTGCAGCACACCAGGCCTCCCTGTCCATCACCATCTCCCGGAGTTCACCCAAACTCACGTCCATTGAGTCAGTGGTGCCATCCAGCCATCTCATCCTCCATCGACCCCTTTTCCTCCTGTCCCCAATCCCTCCCAGCATCAGAGTCTTCTCCAATGAGTCAACTCTTCACGTGGGGTGGCCAAAGTACTGGAGTTTCAGCTTTAGTATCATTCCTTCCAAAGAACACCCAGGGCTGATCTCCTTTAAAATGGACTGGTTGGATCTCCTTGCAGTCCAAGGGACTCTCAAGAGTCTTCTCCAACACCACAGTTCAAAAGCATCAATTCTTCCATGCTCAGCCTTCTTCACAGTCCAACTCTCACATCCATACATGACCACAGGAAAAACCATAGCGTTGACTAGACGAAACTTTGTTGGCT
>NW_011494660.1:357269-360459 GCF_000754665.1 Bison bison bison | reverse complement strand
GGAGCCCAGAAAAATAAAGTCTGACACTGTTTCCACTGTTTCCCCATCTATTTCCCATGAAGTGATGGGACCGGATGCCATAATCTTCGTTTTCTGAAGTTGAGCTTTAAGCCAACTTTTTCACTCTCCTCTTTCACATTCATCAAGAGGCTTTTCAGTTCCCAAAGTATTAATAACAATAAAAGACTTCAAAGGCAAATACAGAACAAATCACTTAAAAGGTAAAGAAGCTTAAAATCTATTATCCAAGGCAGTTCAACATCTTAAGAAAACTTGTCCTCTTAACAAGAGAGAAAAGCTAAATTCAAGTTTAGCACCCACTTTTAAAATTTATTTACTCAAATGAATTTATACTTTAGTCCTGACCGTACAGAACTCTGTGCAGGGTCCACATTCCACGAAGCTTTCTCTATCTATCACTTTATTTTTCCATTCAGAAACAGCCAACTCTAAGTCAGACCTACTTACTTGTCCCTTAATAAAATGCAATTTCATTCCTTATGCCTTCTTTACTGAAAATATACATCCTATTTTGCTACTGTAAACAAAAATATTTTTTCTATTAGCTTTAGTTACATTTAAAAATTAGAATCCTTGGCTTTTTTTTTCTTCTTAGATTGGAATATAATTCCTTTAAAATGTTGTGTTGGTTTCTGCTGTACAATGAAGTTTATTACTGTGTTGATCTATATTACCTCTTAGACCTCCTCCCACCCCACCCCATCCCACCTACCTAGATCATGACAGACCACTGAGCTGAGCTTCCTGTGCTTTATAGCAGCTTCCTGCCAGCTAGTTTACTCACAGTAGTGTATATATGTCAGTCCCCATCTCTCCATTTGTCCCGCCCTCCCCTTCCTCCTACCCCATGTCCGCATGTACATTCTCTATGTCTGTGTCTCTGTTCTTGCTATGAAAATACGTTCATCTGTATCATTTTTCTAGATTCCACACATATGCATTAATATACGATATTCGGGTTTTTGTCTTCACTCTATGACAGACTCTAGGTCCATCCACATCTCTACAGATGACTCTTATTTTGTCTCTTTCAGTGTCTGAGTAATACTGCATTGTGTATCTGTGCCACATCTTTACCCATGCATCTGTCATTGGACATCTAGGTTGCTTCCATGCCCTGGCTATTGTAAGCAGTGCTGCAGTGAACAGTCGGGTACAGGTGTCCTTTTGAATTGTGGTTTTATCAGGGTATATGCCCCGTAGTGGGATTGCTGGGTCTACTACTGTGAGCAGGAATCCCTCAGAAGAAATGGAGTAGCCATCATGGTCAACAAAAGAGTCTGAAATGCAGTACTTGGATGCAATCTCAAAAACGACAGAATGATCTCTGTTCATTTCCAAGGCAAACCATTCAATATCACAGTAATCCAAGTCTATGCCCCAACCAGTAATGCTGAAGAAGCTGAAGTTGAACGGTTCTATGAAGACCTACAAGACCTTTTAGAACTAACACCCAAAAAAGATGTCCTTTTCATTTTCAGGGACTGGAATGCAAAAGTAGGAAGTCAAGAAACACCTGGAGTAACAGGCAAATTTGGCCTTAGAATATGGAATAAAGCAGGGCAAAGACTAATAGAGTTTGGCCAAGAAAATGCACTGGTCATAGCAAACACCGTCTTCCACAACACAAGAGAAGAGTCTACACATGGACATCACCAGATGGTCAACACCGAAATCAGATTGATTATATTCTTTGCAGCCAAAGATGGAGAAGCTCTATACAGTCAGCAAAAACAAGACCAGGAGCTGACTGTGGCTCAGATCATGAACTCCTTATTACCAAATTCAGACTTAAATTGAAGAAAGTAGGGAAAACCACTAGATCATTCAGGTATGACCTAAATCAAATCCCTTATGATTATACAGTGGAAGTGAGAAATAGATTTAAGGGCCTAGATCTGATAGATAGAGTGCCTGATGAACTATGGAATGAGGTTCGTGACATTGTACAGGAGACAGGGATCAAGACCATTCCCATGGAAAAGAAATGCAAAACAGCAAAATGGCTGTCTGGGGAGGCCTTACAAATAGCTGTGAAAAGAAGAGAAGTGAAAAGCAAAGGAGAAAAGGAAAGATGAGCATCTGAATGCAGAGTTCCAAAGAATAGCAAGAAGAGATCAGAAAGCCTTCCTCAGCAATCAATGCAAAGAAATAGAGGAAAACAACAGAATGGGAAAGACTAGAGATCTCTTCAAGAAAATTAGAGATACCAAGGGGACATTTCATGCAAAGATGGGCTCGATAAAGGACAGAAATGTTATGGACCTAACAGAAGCAGAAGATAGTAAGAAGAGGTGGCAAGAATACACAGAAGAACTGTACAAAAAAGATCTTCACGACCCAGATAAGCACGATGGTGTGATCACTGACCTAGAGCCAGACATCCTGGAATGTGAAGTCAAGTGGGCCTTAGAAAGCATCACTATGAACAAAGCTAGTGGAGGTGATGGAATTCCAGTTGAGCTATTTCAAATCCTGAAAGATGATGCTGTGAAAATGCTGCACTCAATATGCCAGCAAATTTGGAAAACTCAGTAGTGGCCACAGGACTGGAAAAGGTCAGTTTTCATTCCAATCCCAAAGAAAGGCAATGCTAAAGAATGCTCAAACTACCGCACAATTGCACTCATCTCACATGCTAGTAAAGTAATGCTCAAAATTCTCCAAGCCAGGCTTCAGCAATATGTGAACCGTGAACTTCCAGATGTTCAAGCTGGTTTTAGAAAAGGCAAAGGAACCAGAGATCAAATTGCCAACATCTGCTGGATCATTGAAAAAGCAAGAGAGTTCCAGAAAAACATCTATTTCTGTTTTATTGACTATGCCAAAGCCTTTGACTGTGTGGATCACAATAAACTGTGGAAAATTCTGAAAGAGATGGGAATACCAGACCACCTGATCTGCCTCTTGAGAAATCTGTGTGCAGGTCAGGAAGCAACAGTTAGAACTGGATATGGAACAACAGACTGGTTCCAAATAGGAAAAGGAGTACATCAAGGATGTATATTATCACCCTGCTTATTTAACTTTTATGCAGAGTACATCATGAGAAAAGCTGGACTGGAAGAAACACAAGCTGGAATCAAGATTGCCGGGAGAAATCTCAATAACCTCAGATATGCAGATGACACCACCCTTATGGCAGAAAGTGAAGAGGAACTCAAAAGCC
>NW_011494660.1:356740-357169 GCF_000754665.1 Bison bison bison | reverse complement strand
CTGCCGGCATTCAGAAGTTGTTTTGTGGAATTTACTCGACGTTTAAATGCTCTTCTGATGAATTTGTGGGGGAGAAAATGTTCTCCCTGTCCTACTCCTCCGCCATCTTGGCTCCTCCTCCTAGGACCAGAAGTCTTACAGGGGAATTCTACCAAATGTTTAAAGAAGACTTAGCATCAAATCCTTTGCAAGCTTTTCCAAAAATAAAAGAGGAAGGAACACTTCCCAGTTTCTACTACAAGATCAGGTACTTGGTACCAACACCAGAGAAAGACAGCACAAAGAAAACTATGGGCCAACATCTCATGAATATACAAGGGCTTCCCTGGTATCTCTGTAAAGAATCCACCTGCAATGTAGCAGACCTGGGTTTGATCTCTGGGTTGGGAAGATTCCCTGGAGAAGGGAAAAGCCACCCCCTCCAGTATT
>NW_011494660.1:355284-356640 GCF_000754665.1 Bison bison bison | reverse complement strand
GTTTCTCTGTAAAAGGAAGCCAATGTTCAGTAATCAATGTTTCAGTATCTTTTATTTGGAAATGGTGAAAGCTTCTGTCGGTCATTAAGCTATTCCGTAAGCTTCCATCAGTTAACTTATTTTAGCACATCTCTAGAATTTCAGGTTACCAGAATCTGGAAAGACTATTAGATAAACATTTCTAAAGTATAATTATTCTTAATAGAGTATCTAAAAGCTCTTATCTCACATTTTCTTTCTTTAAAAATTTCTTCACATCAAGTTACATTCTTTGCTGACAAATTTGCTATGGATATTACAAGACTCTATTTAACTTAAATCTAGGTTCAATAAAAGTACTATACTTAATGTTGATGACTGTAAAGTCATGTCTGTATTCCAGGTATTAATTTAATGCTGGATATTTCCCAGTTTATGTGAACCTGAAATTAATTGTGGCCAGTTATTTCCTCTGTTATTTTTTTTTTTTAGAATTTATATAAGCCCTTAATTTCCTTTAATCCAGTTAAATAGACCTCACTTGTGAATTAATTTTTATAATCCCATACAGAGGTAATAACAAAGATAATGCATATAGACAAACATATAGACAAACACAAGCAGAGATCTCATAGCTTCATTTTCTAAAGTTAGTTGTGAATCACATATCACAATGTAAAACTCACTAGTTGTAAATAACATTTGGAATATGTTTTTTCAACCCAAGAAAGCCCACATGCAGCAACAAAAACCCAGAGCAGCCAAAAGTAAATGAATAAATAAATAAATTTTTAAAAGGAAGGAAAAGGCTTATCTCTGAAAATTATGAACCTTCAGTTGCACCAATTAAGTACACAATGTCAGTGGAAAGTTAACCAACTTCTGTTTAATTCCCAAAGGGTAGGTAGGGAAAGCTACCTTTGGAGAAAGAAATGGCAACCCACTCCAGTGTTCTTGCCTGGAGAATCCCAGGGATGGCAGAGCCTGGTGGGCTGCCGTCTCTGGGGTCGCACAGAGTCGGACACGACTGAAGCGACTTAGCAGCAGTAGCAGGGAAAGCTAGCTTGAAGGAAAAAAAAATTAAGAATTCTAACCCTAAGGAAACAAGTCCTACCAGGAAAACTTGGTTTTCTCTTCCTGTGCCTTGAGACCAGAACTCTTAGAAAGATTTTTCTATGTCTCTCCCCCCACAGGCCAAGCCTGCCAGTCTCAGGAATTAGAGATGATCTAGATAAGTGATCCTCAGAGTTCTGAGATCCAATACCTCTGAGAAACTGTTCCCAGGCTATAGTCCTTCAGATCAGATCAGATCAGATTAGTCGCTCAGTCATGTCCGACTCTTTGCGACACCATGAATCGCAGCACGCCAGGCCTCCC
>NW_011494660.1:354568-355184 GCF_000754665.1 Bison bison bison | reverse complement strand
AGTGAAGAAGGCTGAGCGCTGAAGAATTGATGCTTTTGAACTGTGGTGTTGGAGAAGACTCTTGAGAGTCCCTTGGACTGCAAGGAGATCCAACCAGTCCATTCTGAAGGAGATCAGCCCTGGGATTTCTTTGGAGGGGAATGATGCTGAAGCTTAAACTCCAGTACTTTGGCCACCTCATGCAAAGAGCTGACTCATTGGAAAAGACTCTGATGTTGGGAGGGATTGGGGGCAGGAGGAGAAGGGGACGACAGAGGATGAGATGGCTGGATGGCATCACTGACTCGATGGACGTGAGTCTGAGTGAAGTCCGGGAGTTTGTGATGGACAGGGAGGCCTGGCGTGCGTCGATTCATGGTGTCGCAAAGAGTCGGACACGACTGAACGACTGAACTGAACTGAACTGAACTGATGGTAGAATTCTCAGCTCTTAAAACCTCGATTTCTTGTGAAAACTGAGAAGGAAGCAATTATGAACTGATATTTATATTAGCATTCTATAGTTCTGGGAACGTAAGTACCAATGATAATGTCTAAACACATTTGCTTTCTTATAGAGAACATGGCACCAGACATACTCATTAATAGTCCTAAACACTTTTTGTTTTTATGTAAA
>NW_011494660.1:346738-354468 GCF_000754665.1 Bison bison bison | reverse complement strand
CCTTCAGATCAGATCAGATCAGATTAGTCGCTCAGTCGTGTCCGACTCTTTGCGACACCATGAATCGCAGCACGCCAGGCCTCCCTGTCCATCACAAACTCCCGGACTTCACTCAGACTCATGTCCATCGAGTCAGTGATGCCATCCAGCCATCTCATCCTCTGTCGTCCCCTTCTCCTCCTGCCCCCAATCCCTCCCAGCATCAGAGTCTTTTCCAATGAGTCAACTCTTCTCATGAGGTGGCAAGAGTACTGGAGTTTAAGCTTCAGCATCATTCCCTCCAAAGAAATCCCAGGGCTGATCTCCTTCAGAATGGACTGGTTGGATCTCCTTGCAGTCCAAGGGACTCTCAAGAGTCTTCTCCAACACCACAGTTCAAAAGCATCAATTCTTCAGCGCTCAGCCTTCTTCACAGTCCAACTCTCACATCCATACATGACCACAGGAAAAACCATAGCCTTGACTAGACGAACCTTTGTTGGCAAAGTAATGTGTCTGCTTTTGAATATGTTATCTAGGTTGGTCATAACTTTCCTTCCAAGGAGTAAGTGTCTTTTAATTTCATGGCTGCAGTCGCCATCTGTAGTGATTTTGGAGCCCAGAAAAATAAAGTCTAACACTGTTTCCACTGTTTCCCCATCTATTTCCCATGAAGTGGTGGGACCGGAGGCCATGATCTTCGTTTTCTGAATGTTGAGCTTTAAGCCAACTTTTTCACTCTCCATTAATAGCAATAAGCAAAATGGCAGAGCAGCCAGATATATGATAGAGAAAACCAAGGAAAGAGACAACCAAGAGAAATGCTTCTGGGATTACAGTCAATCATGGGTGTCAGGAATTCTGTTATACAAATATTAGGCTTAGAGTGAAACCACTTAGGAGCAATCACAAAAGGATGTGAGCAGACTTGGAAACACTTTCTAGTCTGCACAAAAACTAAGCAAAATGTGGAAGCCTCACTGGCATGAGGGCCTTAAGCAGAAGTTCTGAAACAATGGTAGTTGTTGTACAGTAAGCTACTCGAATGCAGAGGCAGTGCCTAGGAAGTCAAGATTTAACATAAAGGAGTTTGGA
This sequence comes from Bison bison bison, assembly GCF_000754665.1. Classification (NCBI taxonomy): domain Eukaryota; kingdom Metazoa; phylum Chordata; class Mammalia; order Artiodactyla; family Bovidae; genus Bison; species Bison bison. The sequence continues at coordinate 353,394 of NW_011494660.1, read as the reverse complement.
AGACTGCATGGCCAAAGCTGAACATTCTTCAGGGGGTAAGAGAGGGACAGTCCAAGCTACCAGTCTCTGGCTGAACATAGGCCAAGAAAAAATTTCTCAAACTGTAACAGCAGCATCCAAACCATACATCCAATGGTAAAGTGTAAAAATATTTACTGTTCAAGGGGGCTTAAGTACCACCTTTGACCAATAAGTGGTTTATGCTGACTCAGGGGTGACCCCTGGGAAGCCAGATTAAAATATAAAAGCAAAACAAAATCTGAGTAGGGACTTGAGAAGTTTTACACTGCAGGGGAAATAGACCTTACAGAGTTGGTTTAGCAAGTCACTGAACAGATAAATGACCAAGTGAACATCAGTTCCTGAGGGATAAAGAGAATAGTGTCCAGGGTTGCATGATATCTAAAACATCCAGTTTTCAACAAAATCAATTTGACACACAAAAAACAATAATGCATGACCCACACAAGAAGCGGCCATTATAAACATTCTCAAAGAACTAAAGGAAATCACATTCAAAGAATTTTAAAAAGATCTTCCCTGGTGGTCTAGTGGTTAAGAAATATGCCTGCCAATCAGGGGACGTGAGTCTGGGAAGATCCCACATGCCATGGGACAACTAAGCCCATGCTTGGGAACAAGAGAAGTCACTGCCATAAGAAGCCCTTGCGCTGCAGTGAAGAGTAACCGTTGCTCACTGCAACAAAGAACCAGCACAGCCAAAAAAAAATACATCTTAGAAAAAATTAAAAGAAAACTTGGGAATAAATGGTTAATTCTCAGTGCTTTCACTGCCATGGACCAGATTCAGTCCCTGGTTGGGGGACTAAGATCCTGCAAACCTCACCTTGTGACAGAAAACAAAAACACTCAATGACATCGCTTCATAAGATAGAGAATATCAAGGAGGAGAAGTTATTTTTAAAAAATTCTGGAAAATTCTGGTACAATAATCAAAATGAAAAAATTCATTGGGGACTTCTACAAATTTGAGTTGGCAGAAGAAAGAACCAGTGAACTTGAAGACAGATTCAATAGAGATTATGTAATCTGAAAGAGGAAGAAAAATAATCAGAGCCACAAAGAAAATGTGAGACACTATTAAGTGCACCAATATATGCATAATGGAGAAAAGGGGGCATAAAATTATTAGGAGTCTTGGCTGAAATTTTCCCAAATTTGTTGGTAGAAATTATATGTCCAAGAAGCATGATGAACTTCCACTAGGATAAATATAAAGAGATTCACACTGAAATATATCACACAGCACTGAAAGTCAAATATAAAGAGAAAATCTTAAAAAGCAGTAAGAGGAAAACAGTTCACTACATATAAGATAAACGGCTGACATCCCATCAGAAACACTGGAGGCCAGCAGTGCTTTAAAAACCTGTCAACCAAGAATTCTATATTCAGCAAAATTATTTTTCAAAAATAAAGACATTTCAAAATAAAGGGAAGCTGAGAAGATACATTGCTAGCAGGCCTGACTTACAATGCTAAAATAAGTTCTTCAGGCTAAAAGCACATGACACAAGAGAGTAATTCAAATCTATATGGAAAAAAAAAAGTGTTGGTGAAGATGCATAATTACAAAAGACAGTGTGATTGCACATTTTCCCTCCTTTATTCTCTTGTTTAAAAAATAAGTATCTAGGATGTGTGCATATAACTGCATTGTTAGGATTTTTCACTTATAGAAACATAATATGTGTCAACATTTTATCAAAATGTTATCTGACAATAACAGTACAAAGGAGGAGGGTGGGAGCAAAGCTGTTTTGGGGTAAGGTAGTGATAACTCACATCCACCAGAAGAATCAGACATGATAAAAAAGAAATTTAGTGTAACAAACTCTATAAATATATAATCGCTCCACTTTTGTCTCACAGGTTCTTCAAGATAGAAGATTATGTAAAGTAGGCCTATAAGAATGTATTGTTGGGTTTATAATATATATGGAGGTAATATATATAGTTTCCATATATATATATATATGAACAAAGATCATGGCATCCGGTCCCATCACTTCATGGCAAATAGATTGGAAGCAATGGAAACAGTGTCAGACTTTATTTTCTTGGGCTCCAAAATCACTGTGGATGGTGACTACAGCCATGAAATGAAAAGGCTTGCTCCTTGGAAGAAAAGCTATGACAAACCTAGACAGCGTATTAAAAAGCAGAGACATCACTTTGCCAACAAAGGTCAGTTTAGTCAAAGCTATGGATTTTCCAGTAGTCATATACGGATGTGAGAGTTGGGCCATAAAGAAGGCTAAGTGGTGAAGAATTGATGTTTTCGAACTGTGGTGTTGAAGATGACTCTTGAGAGTCCCCTGGACAGCATGGAGATCAAACTAGTCAATCCTAAAGAAAATCGACCCTGAATATTCATTGGAAGGACTGATGCTGAAGCTGAAGCTCCAATACTTTGGCCACCTGATGAGAAGAGCTGACTCACTGGAAGAGACTCTGATGCTGGGAAAGATTGATGGCAGGAGTAGAAGGGGACAGAGGATGAGATGGCTGGATGGCATCACTGACTCAATGGACATGATTTTGAGCAAACTCACAGGAATGGTGAAGGACAGGAAAGCCTGGTGTGCTGCAGTCCATGGCGTCGCAAAGAGTTGGACACGACTGGAGTGACTGAACAACAATATGTATAACAATAATAATGGAGAAGGGAAGGAGACATCTATAGACCACTCAACCCAAAAGCAGCAAAACATACATTCTTTGCATGAGCACATGTAACATTCTCCAGGACAGATCATATGCTAGGCCAATAAAACAAATCTCAAAACATGTAAGGTGACTGATATCATACAAAATAGGTTCTCTAACCACATGGAATGAAATGAGAACTCAATAAGAGAAGGAAATTTGGGAAATTTACAAATATGAGTAAATAAACATAGTCCTGAAAAACAAAAGGGTCAAAGAATAAATCACAAAGGAAACTAGAAAATATGTTGAGATGAATGAAAATGAAGAGAAATAAGCAAAAACTTGTAGGATGAAGAAAAAGTGGTCCTCAGAGGGAAATTCCAGTCAGTTCAGTCATTCAGTTGTGTCTGACTCTTTGTGACCCCATGGACTGCAGCACGCCAGGCCTCCCTGTCCATCACCAACTCCTGGAGTTCACTCAAGCTCATGTCCGTTGAGTCGGTGATGCCATCCAACCATCTCATCCTCCGTCATCCCCTTCTCCTCCCGCCTTCAATCTTTCCCAGCATCAGGGTCTTTTCAAATGAGTCAGTTCTTCACAGCAGGTGGCCAAAGTACTGGAGCTTCAGCTTCAGTGTCAGTCCTTCCAATGAATATTCAGGACATTTCCTTTAGAATGGACTGTTTGGATCTCCTTCCAGTCCAAGGGACTCTCAAGTCTTTTCTCCCAACACCACAGTTCAAAAGCATCAACTCTTTGGCGCTTAGCTTTCTTCACAGTCCAACTCTCACATCCATACATGACTACTGGAAAAACCATAGCTTTGACTAGGCGGACCTTTGTTGGCAATGTCTCTGCTTTTTAATATACTGTCTAGGTTGGTCATAGCTTTTCTTCCAAGGAGCAAACGTTGTTGTAATTTCATGGCTGCAGTCACCACCTGCAGGGATTTTGGAGCCCACAAAAATAAAGTCTCTCACTGTTTCCATTGCTTCCCCGTCTATTTGCCAAGAAGTGATGGGACCAGATGCCATGATCTTAGTTAGTTTTCTGAGAGGGAAATTTATACCTGTCAAATTATATATTAAAAAAGAAGAAAGATCTCAAATCAATAACCTAACTTCTCACCTTATGAAATTAGAAACATGAGCAAACTAAACCCAATGCAAGCAGAAGGAAGGAAACAAAATAGGAGAGTGGAAATAAATACAGAATGGGGAAAAAATCAGTTCGATAAAAGTCGGTTCTTTGAAGAGATCAACAAAACTGGTAGACCTCTACCCAAACTGACAAAAAAAAAAAAAAAAATCACACACACATAACTAAAATCTGAAATGAGAGAAAAGAATCACTATCAAGTTTACAGAAATAAAAGGATTATAAGAGAGTATTATGAACAGTTTTATGCCTATAAATTAGATAATCCAGATGAAACAGACAAATTCATAGAAACACAAATTACTGAAACTGACTCAAGGAAATATCGAAAATCTGGATAGATGCATATCAAACAAAGAGACTGAATGAGTAATTTTTGAAGTGTTTTTGTTTGTTTGGCTGGGACACATGACTTGTGGGATCTTAGTTCCACAACCAGGGATTGAACCTGGCCATGGCAGTGAAAGCTCGGAGTCCTAACCACTGGCCTGCTAAGCAATCTCCTGAATTAGTAATTTAAAAAACCACCCCCATCTGGCGTCTCTGGCGTCTCTGCATTTGGCACATAGAGCTGAGGTGTTTACGGGGCCATTTCTTCCCAGGAGCTCTGCTCTGAAGTGCGGGGCGTGAGGCCTCTGCCCGTGGCCTTCTGTGAGCCAGTGAAACTAGACAAGGCACCAAGAGGGGAAAAGGCTCAGAAATTTGAGCCCCTCTCATTGCTCTGTTGTGGTTATGTCCACATTCAGTACCGCCCCCCTCAATGTCTTCTGGCCTGTCCCCCATCATCACTGCCCTTGTTGGGCACAGTGTCCTCTGCCAGAACAAATGCATCGCTCAGTAACTGCCCTTCCTTCCTCCTGGATGGCCCTGTCCAGTCCACCCTCCATTGACTTCACAGCTCTCCTGTCTGTTGCTCACTTGTCCTCCGTGGCGTTTGTATCACTTATGATTAGGTTTGGCTGCTTGTTATAGAAAGCCCTAAATTACAGCTCAGGCACTTCATTTCTGTCACTTTCAAGGAGTCCAGAAGTAGCCATTCCAGGGCTGCTGCCAGGCTTCATGGTCTCAGAAACCCAGGCTCTTTCTATGTTATTGCTCTGCCACATGTGACTCCTCGTCGTCCAATATGGCTGCTCAAGTGCCAGCAGAATGTAGAATGTATCTGCATTCCAGCCAGCAGGATGAAGGAAGGGGAAGACTCATTCCTTCCTTTAAAGACCCTCTCTAGAAATTGCACAGGCAACTTCCACGTATGCAGGCCAGAAGTCAATCCATTATCACACATAGCTGCAAAGGAGGCCGAGGCAGGTATAGCTTACCCTAAGTAACATATACAGCATGAAAGATGTGTGCATGTGTCTGGACTTGGGTGATCACATCCAAGACCAAGACAGAGGCCCTCAGTGCCTTCACAGACTTCCTGTGTGGCTCCCAGTTTCGAGACCTCCCCCAGTTCTGCAAATTTTGACAAATCTATACAGTCCTGTGGCCACCACCGCAATCCAGACACAGAAGTCTCATCATCCCTACTTCCCTTTGTGGCTGGCCCCTCCCCTACTCTCAGCTCCTGTCAGCCACGGATATGTTTTCTGTTCCCCACAGTTTTATATTATCTATTAAGTCATATAAATGGAATCATGTAGTGTGTAGGCTTTGTCACTGGCTCCTTCCACTCAGGGCAATGCCTTTGAGATTCATCCATGTTGTAGCAATCTCCATAGTTCAAACCTCTTCAGGGCAGAGTAGCGCTTCATTGTCCAAGTGAAGGACATTTGGAGTGCTTCAGGCTTTGGGTAATTATGAGAAAAACCACTTTAAACATTTGTGTGCAAGTTGAAGGAAACTAAGTTTTCGCTTTTCTTGGGTAAATTTCTGGGAGTGAGATTGCTGGGTCATAGGCTTCACTGCGAAATTGTTTTCCTTTCGTGACCCCACCACTGATGTTGCTCTGCATCCTCATCAGCAGTTGGTCATGTCAATTTCTTATAAAAATTATAGTCACTCTTGAGAATTCCCTGGTTGTCCAGTGGTTAGCACTCAGAGCTTTCACTGTCGTGGTTCCAAGTTCGATTCCTGGATAGGGAACAAGGATCACACAAGCCTTGCAATGCAAACAAAAAAAAAAAACTTTTTTTAGTCATTCTAGTGTGGTATTTTATTGTGGTTTTAAATTATCTTTTCCTAATGACTAACGATATTGAGACTCTTTTCATGTGCATATGTGCCGTCCAATATGTCTTTAAAAATATTTTCCTGTTTAAAAATAGGGGGGCTCCCCTGGTGGCTCAGTGGTAAGGAGTCTGCCTGCCAACGCAGTTCGATCCCTGATCTGGAAGCTCCCACATGCCAAGGAGCAACTAAGCCCACAACTATTCCGCCCGAGCTCCAGAGCCCAGGAGCCGCAACGACTGAGCCCATGTGCTACAGCAACTGAAGCCCTGTGCCACAGAGCCTGTGCTCCTCAACAAGAGAAGCCGCCGCGTGGAGAAACCAGCGCCCGGCACCTAGAGAGTAGCCCCAGTTGCCGCAACTGGAGAAAAACCGGCATAGCAACAAAGACCTGGTACAAATAAATAAATAAATAAAATTATTTTAAAAACAATCTTTAGAAAAGGGAGTTGTTTGAATTTTCTTATTGCTGAGTTTTGAGAGTTCTTTATAAGTTCCAGCTAAAGATCCTTTATCAGATCTGTAATATTATAGTTATATTCTCCTAGTCTTTGGCTTGCCGTTTTACTCTCTAAACAGTGTCCTTTTTTAAAGGCTGCACTACACAGTATGTGGAATTTTCTCCAACCAGGAACTGAACCCTCACCTCCTGCGT
>NW_011494660.1:338139-346638 GCF_000754665.1 Bison bison bison | reverse complement strand
GCTCAGAGTCTTAATCACTGGCTGTACTGCCAGGTAAGTCCCAACAGTGTCTTTTGAAAAGCATAAGTTCTTCATTTTGATGAAGTCCAGTTTGTCAAGTTTTTTTTTTTTTTTTAATGGATTGTGCTTTTGGTATAACATCTCAGAAACCTTTGTCTAATACAAGGTCCCCCCAATTTTTTCTGATGTTTGGTTCTAGAACTTGTATAGTATTAGCACTTACATTTAAGTCTATGATCCATCTTGAGTTAGTTTTTGATTAATGTGTAAGGTAGTGACTTTATTTTTATGGCAGTAATACATGTACAGATTTGAAAACACCACGTCTTAAAATGAAAGGCAATCCCATGCCCTCACTCCACACTGGACCTCTCAAAGGCAACCATTATCAACTCGTTTAACTTTTTCTTCTGGTGTTTATCTCCATATAACATGCTCAAAACTCTTGATTTACAACATTAGACACTTTCTGAGTTCCTGTCATTGCAGATCAGGTTCTTTCTTACACTTCCCCACACATCCCCTCCCCGATCCCATCACAATCCCAGTGTAGCTGTGTAACAGTTTTGGTAATTATTCCGTTCAGTGCGGATCTCATAAGGACTGTATACATACTACTCACAGCTAAGCAAAACAGTGTGTTCTGATGCCACCTCTCTCCTAAGACTCTTTTCTTCTTTTATAGTAACAGTTCATATATTTTCACTTGTTTGATTTTGTAAGTGCTTTGTAAATGCTAAGTCATCCCCGTGTTCTATGACAGGTTCTATCAGACCTCTCCATATAGTATGATAAAATCAGATCATCTCTTAAGTGTTTCTGCTTGTTTCTTTAGATTTCCCTCTTGCTCCTTTGGACGGGTGCCCTCCAGGCCTGCCCCCGACGGGCCCTCCTGGGGCTGCTCCTCACCTGGGAGGGCCCTTCCTGTCTCCTTTCTCAGACACTCATCTTCCTCTTTCCTGGTTAGTTCCCTGGTTTGGGTGGACACTTCACTTCCTCCAGAGCATCCTAAGGCTGTGCCCCTGGGGCCCTGTGTGACTGCAGTGTCTTTATTCTGCTTTTACCCTGTGTGAAGTTTGGTTGCTGTACAGAAATTCAGTTTGGGTATCCTTTTTCCTCAAAATGTCCCACTTGTCTCCAGTGCTGTTGAGAAGTCTGAAGCCATTCTGATGGCAGATTCCTTGTGCAAGTTTTCTCATTTTTTTTTTTCCCCTGGAATCTTTTAGTGGACATGATGTGGATAAGGTGCAGACCCGCCAACCAGGCTTCTGGGAGCAGAGAGGGGGAAGGCACTGGGGGTTTAATTTTCCACTCTCATAGTCTCTCATAATTTCCCCATCTTCAGCTGGGCCTCAGTGCCCTGTCCAGAGCCTCCTGGTTCATTTTGCCAGATGCAGGGTTGCCTCCAGACGAAATATGCAATGCTCTGGATGCTGGATTTGAATGTCAGATAAGCAATAATTAGTGGTTTGGAATAAGTATATTCCATGCAATATTTGGGGCATACTTATACTAAAAGAATTGTTTGTTGTTTGTCTGAAATTCAAATTTGGTTTAGCTCTTGTTTTTCATTTGCTATATAGGGCCTTCCTATCCAAAATCAACTGTGTTTCTATAAACTAGCAAGAAACAATCTGTAAATTGTTACCCAACAATTACATTTAAAATAGCACAAAAATACTTTGGAATAAATTTAACCAAAGTGCAAGATACATGGAAAACTACAAAACTTCACTGAAATAATATCTAAATAAATGGAAAGACATCTGCATTCATGGATTAGAAGACCTAATATTGTTAAAATGGCAATATTGCCCAAATTGATCTATAGATTCAATGCAGTTCCTGTCAAAATAAGAGCTGATTAGTTTACCAAAATTGACAAAGCTGATTCTAAAATTTATATGGAAATCTGAGGCCCAGAATAATCAAAATAACCTAGAAAAAGAACAACATTGGAAGATTCACACTTCCAAATTTCAGAATTTACTGTGAAGCTACAGTAATTAAGAGTATGTTACTGGCATAAAGACAAGACACATCAATGCACCAGAACTAAGAACCCAGAAATAAACTCATACATTTGTGGTCAGGTGATTTTCAGCAAAGATGCCAAGATAATTCGATGGGGAAAATAAAGAGTTTTTTCAACAAATGGTCCTGGGACCACCAGATGTCTGACAGCAGAAGAATGTAGTTGGACCCCTGTTATACCACATATAAAATTTAACTCAAGATGGATAAAGGACTTAAATGTAAGAACTAAAACTTTAAAGTTTTCTTAGAATAAAACTTTAAAACTTTTCTTAGAAGAAAACATAGGTGTAAATCTTCTTGAGCTTGGATTGCACAATGGTTCTTGGCTATAACACCTAAAGTGCACAAGTAACAAGAGAAAAAATGATAAGGGACTTGTGTCTAGACTATATGAAGAACACTTAGACAAATAGTCCAATCTTAGAATGAATGAAGTGTTTGGGTAGATATCTCTCTAAAGAAGGTATATGAATGACCAATAATTTCATGAAAAGATGCTCATCATCAGGAAAATGCAAATTAAAATCACAATGAGAGACTTTCTTGGTGGTCCAGTCATTGGGAATCTGGCTGCAGATTTGCAATGCAGGGGACATGGGTTTGATCCCTGGGCAGGAAACTGATGTCACATGCCAAGGAGCAACTAAGCCAGGGTACAGCAACATCTGAACCCACATGCTGCAATGAAGAACTCACATGCCACAACTAAGACCCTATGCAACCAAATAAATAAGTAAATATTAAAAAAAAAAAACCAGGAGATGCCACTTCCCGCAGATTGTTGTTATCAGTCGCTAAGTCTTGTCTGACTTTGTGACCCTATGAACTATAGCACACTATGTTCCTTTGTCTTCCACTATCTCTGGGAGTTTGCTCGAATTCATGTCCATTGAGTTGGTGATGCTATCTAACCATCTTATCCTCTGCCCTCTTCTTCTCCTTTTGCCTTTACTCTTTCCCAGAATCAGGGTCTTTTCCAATGATTTGGCTCTTTGCATCAAGTGGCAAAAGTATTGAAGCTTCAGCTTCAACATCAGTCTTTCTAATGAATATTCAGGGTTGATTTCTTTAGGATTTTCTTTAGGATCTCCTTGCAGTCCAAGGGACTCTCAAGAGTCCAACATTACAATTCAAAAGCATCAGTTCTTTGGCACCCATCCTTCTTTATGGTCCAACTCTCACATCTGTCTGTATCTGACCACTGGAAAAACCATAGCTTTGACTAGATGGACCTTTGTTGGCAAAGTAACATCTCTACTTTTTAATACACTTTTTAGGTTTGTCATAGCTTTCCTTCCAAGGAGCAAGTGTCTTTTAATTTCATGGCTGCAGTCACCATCTGCAGTGATTTTGGAGCCCAGAAAAATAAAGTCTGACACTGTTTCCACTGTTTCCCCATCTATTTCCCATGAAGTGGTGGGACTGGATGCCATGATCTTCATTTTCTGAATGTTGAGCTTTAAGCCAGCTTTTTCACTCTGCTCTTTCACTGACATCAGGTGGCTCTTTAGTTCCTCTTCCCCTGCCATTAGAGTGGTATCATCTGCATATCTGAGGTGGTTGATATTTCTGCCGGCAATCTTGATTCCAGCTTGTGATTCATTCAGTCCGACATTTCCCATGATGTACTCTGCATGTAAGTTAAATAAGTAGGGTGACAATGTACAGCCTAGTCTTACTCCTTTCCCAATTTGGAACCAGTCTGTTGTTTCATATCTGGTTCTAACTGTTGCTTCTTGACTGGCATACAGGTTTCTCAAGAGACAGATAAGGTAGTCTGGTACTCCTATCTCTTTTAGAATTTTCTACAGTTTATTGTGATCCACACAGTCAAAGGCTTTAGTGTAGTCAATGAAGCAGAAGTAGATGTTTTTCTGGAACTCCTTTGCTTTCTCCATAATCCAACGAATTTTGGCAATTTGATCTTTGATTCCTCTGCCTTTTCTATATCCAGTTTGTACATCTGGAAGTTTATGGTTCATGTACTGCTGAAGCCGAGCTTGAAGGATTTTGAGCATGATCTTACTAGCATGTGAAATGAGAGCAATTGTATGGTAGTTTTAACATTCTTTGGCACTCCCTTTCTTTGGGATTGGAATGAAAATGGACCTTTTCCAGTCCTTGTGGCCACTGCTGAGTTTTCCAAATTTGCAGACATATTGAGTATAGAGCTTTATTTAATAGCATCATCTTTTAGGATTTTAAATAGCTCAGCCGGAATTCCATCACCTCCACTAGCTTTGTTTGTAGTAACGCTTCCTAAAGCCCAGTTGACTTCACTCTCCAGGATATCTGGCTCTAGGTGGATAACCATACCCTCTTGGGTATCCTGATCATTAAGACCTTTTTTGTATAATTCTTCTGTGTATTCTTGCCACCTCTTCTTAATCTCTTTTTGCCTCTATTAGGTCCTTATAATTTCTGTCCTTTATTATGCCCATTCTTGCATCAAATGTTCCCTTGATTTCTCCAGTTTTATTGGACATCTCTAGTCTTTTCAGTTCTATTGTTTTCCTTTACTTCTTTGGATTTTTCATTTAAGAAGGCTCTCTTATCTCTCCTTGCTGTTCTCTGGAACTCTGCATTCAGGCAGGTATATCTTTCCCTTTTCCCCTTGCTTTTTGCTTCTCTTCTTTCCTCAGATATTTGAAAGGCCTCCTCAGACAGCCACTGAGGAGACAACAAATGCCTTCTTGCGTTTCTTTTGCTTTAGGATGGTTTTGGTCACTGCCTCCTGTACAATGTTATGAACCTCTGTCCATAGTTCTTCAGGCACCCTGTCTACCAGGCCTAATCCCTTGAATCTATTTATCACCTCCCCTGTATAATTTGATTTAAGTCATATCTGAATGGCCTAGTGGTTTCCCCTGCTTTCTTCAATTTAAGTCTGAGTTTTACAGTAAGGAGCTGATGATCTGAGCCAGGTTTCCTTCTTGCTGACTGTATAGAGCTTCTCCATCTTCAGCTGCAAAGAACATAATTAATCTGATTTCATTATTGACCATTTGGTGATGTCAGGTGTAAAGTCATCTCTTGTGTTGTTGGAAAAGGGTGTTTGCTAAGACACAACTCTGTTAGCCTTTGCCCTGCTTCATTCTGTACTCCGAGGCCAAACTTGCCTGTTACTCCAGGTGTCTCCTGACTTCTACTTTGCATTCCAGTCCCCAATGATGAAAAGGCCATCTTTCTTTGGTTTTAGTTCTAGAAGGTTTTATAGGTCTCATAGAACCAGTGAACTTCAGTTCTTCAGCATCAGTGGTTGGGGCCTGGGCTTGGATTACTGTGATGTTAAGTGGTTTGCCTTTGAAATGAACCAAGATCATTCCATCGTTTTTGAGACTGCCTCCAAGTACTGCATTTCAGACTTTTGTTGACTATCAGGGCTACTCCATTTCTTCTAAGGGATTCTTGCCCACAGTAGTAGATATAATGATCACCTGAATTAAATTCTCCCATTACTGTCCATTTTAGCTCACCGATTCCGAAGGCATCAATGTTCACTCTTGCCATCTCCTGCTTGACCGTGTCCCATTTACCTTGATTCATGGGCCTAACATTCCAGGACCTTATGCAGTATTGTTCTTTACAGCATCAGATTTTACCTTCATCATCAGACACATCCACAACTGAGCATTGTTTCTGCTTTGGCCCCTCTGCTTCATTCTTTCTGGAGCCCTTTGTAATTGCCCTCCATTCTTCCCCAGTAATATATTGGAAACCTTCTTACGTGGGGGCTCATCTTCTGGTGCCATATCTTTTTGCCTTTTCATACTGTTCATGGGATTCTTACGACAAGATACTGGAGCGGTTTGCCATTCCCTCTTCCAGTGGACTGGATTTTGTCCGAACTCTCCACTATGACCTGTCCGTCTTGGGTGGCCCTGCACTGCATGGCTCATAGCTTCACTGAGTTACACAAGGCCCTTTGCCATGACAAGGATGTAATCCATGAAGTTGCCCTATGACCCAGCAATTCCACTCTTAAATACATGCCCCAAAGAACTGAAAACATATGTTCAAACAAAAACTTGTACCTGAATGTTCATAGCAGCACTCTTCACAATAGTCAAAAAGTGGCAACAACTTATTAAATAATGAATAGATAAATAAATAAAAATGGATAAATAAAAGATGGTTTATCCATTCAGTTGATAGAGCAAAAAGAAATGAAGTACTGACATCTGCTAAACAGAGGTGAGCACTAAAAACATCGTGCTCAGTGAAAGAAGACAGTCCCAGAGACCGTAAATTGTGCGAAGTATTGAGAATAGGAAGTCCATAGAGACAGAAGTCGGATTAGTGTTTGCCAGGGGGTGGGGGGTGGTAGAGGAGATAAGGGGGTGACTGCTAAAGTGTGTGCAGTTTCTGTTTTTCTAAGAAGTATGAGTAGGCTGATTTTATTTATTATTATTAATTTAGTGGAATATAATTGCTTTACAATTTTGTGTTATTTTCTGCTGGACAACAAAGTGAATCAGCCACATGTATACATGCTGCTGCTGCTAAGTCACTTCAGTTGTGTCCGACTCTTCGCGACCCCATGGACTGCAGCCCACCAGGCTCCTGTGTCCGTTGGATTCTTCAGGTGAGAGCACTGGAGTGGGTCACCATCGCCTTCTCCAGATGTATACATATATCCCCTTTTTTAAAATTTCCTTCCCATTTAGGTCACCACAGAGCACTGGGTTGGGTTCCCTGTGCCATAGAACAGGTTCTCATTATGCACAGGTTGATTTTAGACAATACCTATTTGTATCAGAGAATGATAAGGAGGAGCTGAGATCTGTGATTAATCAATGAATTTTCTTCATCCAGATGTCATAGTCCCAAGTGTCTTTACAGGTTATTTCCTCCTATCTTTGGGATTTCTTTTTGAGGTGATAAAATGTTCTAATATTGGTCATGGGGACTTCCTTATTGGTCTAGTGGTTAAAACTCCATGCTTCCAAAGCAGGGGGCATAATTTCCATTCCTGGTTGGGGAACTAAGATCCCATATGCTACACAGTGGAGCCCAAAATTAAAAATTAAAATAAATAAATTTTAAAAAATTGGCTGTGGTGATGGCTGCACAGCTCTGAATAGTATAGTATAAATCATTGAACTGTACGTTTTAAGTGGATGAACTTTATGGCATGTGAATTTTATCTCAAAAAAGCTGTTATATGGCAAAATAAATAAATAAATAAATAAACAAATAAGCTACCCACAAAGGAAAACCCAGGACCAGAAGTCTTACAGGGGAATTCTACCAAATGTTTAAAGAAGACTTAGCATCAAATCCTTTGCAAGCTCTTCCAAAAATAAAAGAGGAAAGAACACTTCCCAGTTTCTACTACAAGATCAGGTACTTGGTACCAACACCAGAGAAAGACAGCACAAAGAAAACTATAGGCCAACATCTCATGAATATACAAGGGCTTCCCTGGTATCTCTGTAAAGAATCCACCTGCAATGTAGCAGACCCGGGTTTGATCCCTGGGTTGGGAAGATTCCCCGGAGAAGGGAAAAGTCACCCGCTCCAGTATTCTGGTCTGGAGAATTCCATGGGCCATATAGTCCATGGGGTCACAAAGAGCTGGACACAACTAAGCATATAAACAAATTCTCAATTGATTATGAACAAACCAAATCCAGGAACATGTACAGTGGTTTACACACCATAATTAAGTAGAATTTATCCCAGGAATGTAAGCTTGGAATAAAATATGAACATCAATGTAATGCATCACATTAATAGAATAAAAACAAAAATGACATAAACTGTTCAATAGATAAAAGCATTTGACAAAATCCAACCACCCCTCCATGATAACATAAACAGCTAAAGATGGCACAGAAATTGCTCAACATGATAAAGGAGGTTTATATTAGCTTATACGAGCTAATATATTTCATGGAGAAACAGTATACTTTCAGGCTAATAGCAAGAACAAATTTTCTAGTCAGCAGTGTACTGGAGGTTCCAGTCAAAGAAAATAGGCAAGAAAAATAAAAAGCATCAAGATTGGAAGGGAAGAAGTAAAACTTTCACTATTTGCAGATGACATCTAATATGTGGAAAAACTTAAGAAATCCCCTATGAAATTTTGAGGATTAAAACACAAGTTTATAGGATACAAGATCAGTATACAAATTTTAATTGTATTTCTGTACACTAACAATGAAATATCTGAAAAGGAAATTAAAAGGCAATTGCATTTGCAATCACATCCAAAAGAATTAAATATTGGGAATAAACTAAAGAAGCACAAGACTTGTTCACTGAAAATGATAAACATTGTTAAGTGAAATTCAATAAAATCTAGATAAATGGAGACACAACTCATGCTAATTGATCAGAAAACTCCTTTATAGTCACACCTCAGTCGCTCAGTCGTGTCTGACTCTTTGTGACCCCATGAACCGCAGCACGCCAGGCCTCCCTGTCCATCACCAACTCCCAGAGTTCACTCAGACTCAC
>NW_011494660.1:327130-337871 GCF_000754665.1 Bison bison bison | reverse complement strand
CTTTGGGAAGAGTCTTCTCCAACACCACAGTTCAAAAGCATCAATTCTTTGGTGCTCAGCTTTCTTTATAGTCCAACTCTCACATCCATACATGACCACTGGAAAAACCACAGCCTTGACTAGATGGACCTTTATTGACAAAGTAATGCCTCTGCTATTCAATATGCTGTCTAGGTTGGTCATAACCTTCCTTCCAAGGAGCAAGCGTCTTTTAATTTCATGGCTGCTATCACCATCTGCAGTGATTTTGGAGCCCCCAAAATAAAGTCAGCCACTGTTTCCACTGCTTCCCCATCTATCTGCCATGAAGTGATGGGACCAGATGCCATGATCTTAGCTTTATGAATGTTGAGCTTTAAGCCAAGTTTTTCACTCTCCTCTTTCACTTTCATCAAGAGGCTCTTTAGTTCTTCACTTTCTGTCATAAGGGTGGTGTCATCGGCATATCTGAGGTTATTGATATTTCTCCCGACAATCTTGATTCCAGCTTGTGCTTCCTCCAGCCCAGTGTCTCTCATGATGTACTCTGCATAGAAGTTAAATAAGCAGGGTGACAATATACAGCCTTGATGAACTCCTTTTCCTATTTGGAACCAGTCTGTTGTTCCATGTCCAGTTC
Source organism: Bison bison bison (assembly GCF_000754665.1). Taxonomy (NCBI): domain Eukaryota; kingdom Metazoa; phylum Chordata; class Mammalia; order Artiodactyla; family Bovidae; genus Bison; species Bison bison. The sequence continues at coordinate 337,252 of NW_011494660.1, read as the reverse complement.
TAACTGTTGCTTCCTGACCTGCATACAGGTTTCTCAAAAGGCAGGTCAGGTGGTCTGGTATTCCCATCTCTTTCAGAATTTTCCACAGTTTATTGTGATCCACACAGTCAAAGGCTTTGGCATAGTCAATAAAGCAGACATGGATGCTTTTCTGGAACTCTCTTGCTTTTTCCATGATCCAGCGGATGTTGGCAATTTGATCTCTGGTTCCTCTGCCTTTTCTAAAACCAACTTGAACATCTGGAAGTTCACGCTTCACATATTGCTAAAGCCTGGCTTGGAGAATTTTGAGCATTAGTTTACTAGCGTGTGAGATGCGTGCAATTGTGCTGTAGTTTGAGCCTTCTTTAGCATTGCCTTTCTTTGGGATTGGAATGAAAACTGACCTTTTCCAGTCCTGTGGCCACTGCTGAGTTTTCCACATTTGCTGACAAATTGAGTGCAGCACTTACAGCATCATCTTTCAGGATTTGGAATAGCTCCACTGGAATTCCATCACCTCCACTAGCTTTGTTGGTAGTGATGCTTTCTAAGGCCCACTTGACTTCACATTCCAGGATGTCTGGTTCCAGATGAGTGTGAGTGATCACACCATCATGATTATCTGGGTCCTGAAGATCTTTTTTATACAGCTGTTCTGTGTATTCTTGCTACCTCTTCTTAGTATCTTCTGCTTCTGTTAGGTCCATACCATTTCTGTCCTTTATTGAGCCCATCTTTGCATGAAATGTTCCCTTGGTATCTCCAATTTTCTTGAAGAGACCTCTAGTCTTTCTACATACCCCCTCTCCAACCATTCCTAATGCTTGTTGTTATTGTTCAGTTGCTCATCCTGTCCAATTCTTTGAGACCCCATGGACTGCAGTGAGCCAGGCTTCCCTGTCCTTCACCATCTCCTGAAGCTTGCTCAAACTCCTGTCCACTGAGTTGGTGATGCCATCCAACCATCTCATCCTCTGTTGTCCCCTTCTCTTCCTGCCTTCAATCTTTCCCAGCATCAGGGTCTTTTCCAATGAATTGACTCTTCGCATCAGGTGTCCAAAGTATTGGAGCTTCAGCTTCAGCATCAGTCCTTCCAATGAATATTCAGGGTTGATTTCCTTCAGGATTGACTGAGTTGATCTCTTTGCAGTCCAATGGACTTTCAAGAGTCTTCTGTAACACCACAGTTCAAAAGCATCAATTGTTTGGTGCTCAGCTGTCCTTATGATCTAACTCTTACATCCATACATGACTACTGGAAAAACCATAGCTTTGACCATACAGACCTTCATTGGCAAAGTAATGTCTCTGCTTTTTAATATGCTGTCTAGGTTTGTCATAGCTTTTATTTGCAATTTTTAATTTCAAAGTTGTTATATGAATTACACAGTATGTCATCTTTTAAGACTGGCTTTTTTTCCCACTCAGAAAAATGCTCTTGAGATACGTCCAAATTGTGTATGTATCATTCCTTTTAATCCTGACTGTCTATGTAACCTTGAATGTTTTTTTTAGAATTCCATGTTGCTTCATCTATAGTGCCTTTTGGTGTATCTCTTTGTATAGATTTTTAAGCACTTGCTCTAAAAAGCTGTGGATACATAACTTATCACGGTCTACTAGCATCGGTATTTTACCATTTTCTGATCATGTTACAGGCTCCTAGGGAGCTCTGCATTGTTGTCAGCATAGCTCGCCATGTTCAGTTTGGGTAGTTTACCCTCCTCCATCCTGGGCTTTCTCAATCTGGCTGCTGGCAATAGGCATTGCTCTTGGCCTATGTGGGTGCCAGGCACTGTTGCTGTGTACTCTTTTGGGTGTGTTTTCCTCCCCCAAGGAGTTGTTTCTCACATGCACATGCTTGTCAGCACTCTGTTGGATACCTGAGGGCGACCCTCTGACCTCGGAGTTCTCTGTCTGTGCAGCCTTCTCCTCCCCAGGGTCCAGCTCCACGAGGTGCAGCTGCCTTGGTGTCCCTGGGCTCTCCACGCCTTCTCTATGGAAATCCTCTCAGGTCTGCTTGGGTTCCTCTTCTCCTGGCGTGGGTTTGGGAGCACTCTCCAGGTAATAAGCTGGGGCAACCGCTGTCCACTGATCTGTTCTCCTGTCTCTTATGGATCACCATCCTTTGCTACCTGGTGTTCAGTTTCTAGAAAACAGTTGTTTCATATATTTTGTCTCTTGTTCTACATATTTTGTCTGGTTTCTGCTACTATATCTTGGTTGAGCGTAGAAGTCTTAGTAATTGTTCTTTGTCTTGGAAAACATAATTTTTATAAACATATATTGTGTTAATATGTAATAATGTTCTTATTGATTTTAAATGAATTTATAACTAATCACAAATTTTCATTTTTAATATGGTAAATATTGATAGATATGACCCAAATAAATAAAAGCATCCTTACTATACCTTGGCATATCCAGGCTACCTAAGTATCTTTGGTATCCTCAATACTTTGGAGAATCACTTACACATATGGGTTTATTTAATCCCCATGACATCTCTATTAGGATTATTGTTACTAACCCTGTTTATAGATGAGGAGACTAAGGCCCAGGGAAGGGAAGCAGTTGTCCATCATGTGGCTAGTTCAGTTCAGTTCAGTCGCTCAGTCGTGTCCAACTCTTTGCGACCCCATGAATCGCAGCATGCCAGGCCTCCCTGTCCATCACCAACTCCCAGAGTTCACTCAGACTCACGTCCATCGAGTCAGTGATGCCATCCAGCCATCTCATCCTCTGTCATTCCCTTCTCCTCCTGCCCTCAATCTTTCCCGTCATCAGGGTCTTTTCAAATGAGTCAGCTCTTTGCATGAGGTGGCCAAAGTACTGGAGCTTCAGCTTTAGCAGCGTTCCCTCCAATGAACACCTTAATGCCAGACAATATTGAACCCATGTAGCCTGATTCCGTGGTTTATACTCTTCAAGTCACTATGCCCCACTGCTCTTAAGAGCATGGATTTGTCCACTTGTTGCAACATTTCTAAGCTTCAGAGTAACCATTAGATGCAGGCCCAGCCCTTTCCCCCCCAGGTGTCTGCATCCTTCTTGCCCAGCAGAATCCTTGGGTTCCAAGTGTCTTCATATGGACATCCTTCGGGTGGCCCTAGGGAAAAAGATGTACAGTTGACTTCTGCTTTGCCCTCATGCTACCCCACATTAATGGACTCAAACCTAACTGATAGATGTGCAGGTGGAATTATGGCTTCTCTGCATGGCACCGGCCAGAGGCCTTGCCCCTCTCTGTAGCTGGTCGGTCAGTGAAGCAACATTAGTGCTGGTCAAAATTACTGTGCCTTATCCAGTGAGGGGGAGTGTCCCCAGACCTGCTTCTCCTGGGGCAAATCTCAGACCAGTGAACTGCTATGAAAACCCAGCATATGTAAGATGAATTTGAGCATCAACTGCATTTTCAAACAGATTCCAGTTTTAAAAAAATACTTTCCATCAAGACTTCTTCAAATTACAGATTCACTTAGGTGTAAGTACACTTTTTTTATTTATACAAATTCAGTTCAGGAATTTATGTCTTGAGTAAAATGGTATCTGAGATGCTTCCAGCAACAGGAGTGTGATACGCAGTTCACAATTAGGCAGCTTATCATATATGTACAAAACTTACCAAGAATATTCAAAATAGTGTTAATCTAACAGATATTTACTGAGCAGCTTCTCTGAGTAGAACCCTGCCCTTGGTTCAAGGGATAGAGCAGTGAGCAAGGCAGGAGTCTGTCTTTGGAGAGTTTACGTTCTGGTGTATAGCACATTCCTAGCATAAAGACAAGTCATTCTAAACAACACGGCAATAGGGCGTAACGTCACTAGCTCTGGAGAATAGCCGAGCGCCTGCTCTGTGTCTAGGCAGCCCTCTGCTGGGTGCTGTTTTGTGTACATGTTAAACAGTTCCAACCTTGAGGTGTGTTACATTTGACTGAAAAATGAAAACCAGTTATCCTCATAAAAGTTGTGAACACAGCGCACATGAATGCCGGCCCGCCCCTCGCAAGCAGACGAGTCCAGGGAGATCCCAGGGCAGCATTTTTGCACAGCACAGTGTGACTAATGCTCAGCGCTGGACAGCGGGGCAGTCCAGCTCAGGGCCAAACAGTGTGGACATCTGCCATGAAGACACAGAACGTGGAACTGGGAACACAAAAGAATCACAAAATAACTGCAAAAGGGTCACAAAATAACTGCAAGGGGATCACAAAATAACTACCCAAATAAGACTGGAAGCAAAGCGTCATTCTCATCTTGGATGATGCAGCTCAAGGTAAGTTTTCTTCTTACTGCCTCTGGGCGGTTCCCGATACATGAAATTTTTATAGCAGAAAATTATAATTAATTTGATGTGGTAGAAATAATCCTAAGAATTCCCTTCTTTGGGGACAACAATAACTGACAGGGAGGTGTCTTAGTAACTTTTCTTAGCTTACTCCTAGTGATTGCAGATTCTCTCGTGTCCTCGTAGGGGGCAGCTTTAGGGTGTGTGCCTGCTCTAAGCGTCAGGCTTCCCAGGGGCTCATTAACCCCATTTAGCGAACGCTTGGTTTAGTGGCTGCACGTGGAGGCCACTCTGGCTGCTGTACTTTTGCTGGCTCCTCTGATTTCAGAGGGCAGCTGTTGCTCCCTTTGTCCTGCAGCCCTAGCTCCTGGCTCCTGGCCTTCAATGGCCCGCCCAGCAGGCACCTCCCCAGGGAGGCCGGCCCTTCCTTCCTTGGCTTCCTCCATCCTCTTTGGCCCCACAAAGTGCCTCTGGCTCCGCCTCCAGCTCTAGCCCAGCCTCCTGTCCAGGGAGAGATGGGCCAAAATGCCTGGGTACCTGGTGGTGGCCGGACACTCCCAGCCGCTGCCCAGGCTTCTCCATGCGGCTGTGCCAAGAGGGCCGAGCAGCTGCTCTTCCCCAAAGAAGTGACTAGCAGCACTCCACTCGGGGCAGGGAGCAGCAGGAGGAGGCCGAGGGGCAACTCAGCCCTCTGAGGTAGAGACATTTCATAGTGCCCACTGAGTGGTGCTTGTTGCTCTCGAGATGTGCATGGGGCCCAGCCTGGTTCTCTCTGCCATTCTCTTTACGGCTTCTAAGTGGTCATGCTACTGTTGGGATAAAGGACCAGCTGCAGTGGGAATGCCTAGCTCATCCTGGCTGGATGCTGGGCCTCCTGCAAGTCTGGACAGGTTGGGGGTGAGGGTGGGGAGCAGCTGATCTCTGTTGTAGACACAGGCTGGAGATGCTCCAATGGAAGGGTTAATGGTTGGCTGTCCTCATGAGAAAGGGGAAGCAATGTGAACCTTATCGTGCGGAAGAAAGGTGCTTTTGGAAGCAGGGGAGGCTGATGAAGAACTCTGTGGTCACTGTGCACAGGTGGTTTCTTGTTGGGTAACTGAGGCCAGGACGCTTTGAGGTGCAAAAATGTGGCATTGCTGCATGCCAGCTAGAGGCATTCTGGGTCCAAACTCGGCCACTCTTGGTCCAAACCTGGGAGTTGAGTGAAGTCTGTCCCAGAGCTAAGGTAAGAGTGAAATACATTTCTCTCTTCAAAGTTCAAGGCAGGCAGTCTTTGGAAAGGAAGCAGAGCCATGAGCGGTAAAGCTCCTGGGCTCAGCTCCACCCCTGAGTAAACAAGATCTGAATAAGGGTCCTGTGTTCTCTTTACATTGAAAAACATCTCTGGGTCTCAGCGGTAAAGAATCTGCTCTGCCACTCCAGGAGATGTAAGAGATGTGGGTTTGAGCCCTGGGTCGGAAAGATCCCCTGGGTGGGGAAGATCCCCTGGAGAAGGAAATGGCAACCTATTCCAGTATTCTTGCCTGGAAAATTCCATGGACAGAGGAGCCTGGTCTATGGGGGGTCACAGAAGAGTTGGACACGATTTAGCGACTAAATAACAACTTTGTTTTTCTACAAGTGTTAAAAGAATTAGTGGGTTATGATACCACCAGCTTCTTTCACTGAGTTCTGCATGGTCCAAGAAGTAAGTACATTTTGTGCCGGTCAGACGCTGTGTTCTGAGGGCATGCTCACATTTTAAAATAGAAAAACTTAGGGATTCCCTACAGTCAGAACTCCATACTTCCACTTCAGAAGGTGTGGGTTTGATCTCTGGCGGGGAAACTAAGACCCGGCATGTCGCGTGGCACAGCCAAAAAGAAATATTTAAAATAGAAAAACATGTTTGTTAAAATGACAGCTGTCCTGGTGTGTGTGGGTGCACGGAGGCGGGTGTGCCGCTCACTGTTTGTTTCTCTGCCTGGGGAGAGGCTCCCGCTGGAACAGGCCAGGTGCTTCCCCGCCCTTCCCCAGGGATTCTCACAGGCCTCTTCGGAACAAACTTCAGGCTCGAAGCAGCTGGCTGATTTGAGTTATGTATCCCTACTCTACGAGGCTCAGTGTTGGACCATCCCCAACACCCTGAGAGGGAAATGCCCAGACCAGTTACAGGGAGGGGGAGCCCCTGGGGCACTCACATCACATTGGCCATTATTAACTAGGCATGATACTGGTCCTGCCTGCTGGGAAGGCACTTTGCTCCTGAGAGGGACCTGAGACCTCCTCCTCCTCCACCCACACCACAGCCCCACGTGGCTCTGGGGAAAAGGCCATTTGCTCAAGGCAACTGGAGGCCCCAGTTCTCACTGCTGCTGCCATGGCCATGCAGGTCCAGGGAGGCCCAACCCCTCCTTTGGACCCCATGACCGCCTCTCTCTCCTCCTGCCGTGGGACCTCCAGGGAACTGAGTTAGCTCAGCTGTGGCAGCGTGCTGGAGTGGGGAGTGAGAGGGTGGTGTGGGCCAGCCAAGGAAATCCCCTGGGAAGGGGTTGCTCACAGAGAACCTGAGACCCAGAGGGCATGGGGCCTGCACCTAGAGGGACCTTGCACCTCCCAGTCTCTTCTAGGACAGCTGTCACGTCGTCCACTGCTTGCTTTGTGGCCCAGCCTTGACCTCTGACATCTCAGAGCCTCATCTGTCCTGCTCTGAATCATCACATGCAGTGGGTGATTCAATCCTCACTTCTGAGTGTCAGCAGCTCTCTCCCTGTCAAACCCCAGCCTCCAAACTGCACCCTTTCCTCCTCCCTCCCTCACATGACAACTGCCCACTTCTCTGCTCTCTTTAGAGCAGGATTTCTCCAAGCAGTTATAAAGTTCTCCCCCATCTCCATTGCACCCCAGGGAGCGCTGTCTGCAGGACCACAGGACCGTGGGAGAGGGCATTGCAGGGCTCTGCCTTACCCAGGTGGCGCTAGTGGTAAAGAACCTGCCTGCCAATGCAGGAGATGTAAGAGATACAGGTTCAATCCCTGGGTCAGGAAGATCTCCTGGAGGAGGGCATGGCAACCCTCTCCAGTATTCTTGCCTGCAGAATACTCCCATAGACAGAGGACCCTGGAGGGCTATGGTCCATAGGGTTGCAAAAAGTCAGACAGACACGACTGAAGTGACTTCGAACACAAGCATGCCTTATCCTTCCAGCTTGTCCCCTCACTCCCATGGGTCTCCTCCTGACACCAAACCCAGGTCCCTCCCTGACCTGCACCTGAAGCAGCTTGCACAGGGAGCAGAGAGTGGTCGTGCTCTCTGGGCTTCTGTGACACCTCACCCCACCTCCACACCCTGGCTTCCCTCCCTCACTGGGACCCCTGACCTCTCATCCTTAGAGGGCTTCTGACTCAGCACAGACACCTTCAATGACATGAGCCCCAGGGTTGAAACCCTATCTGCACAAAACCGTCCACATCTTTGCAGAGATGGGACCTCGCTGAGTTCCAGGTTCAGGGCACCCACTCCCCTACTACCTTCCCTGGGATGCCCAAAAGGCTCTTCAGTGTTACATACCCCTCATCTGACCTGCCCCAGCTGTCCTGCCACATGGCCAACGAGCAGGAGAGAAAGAAAACCTGTCAGTCATCTGGACTCTAAAAGAAATCACATCCACGCCCGCCACAAACACCCCAGTCAAGCATTCAGCAAAGCTCAAAGAATTTTACCACGAATGCTCAGATACTCGGGCTTCCCTGGTGAGGTGGGTTCAGTTCCTGGATGGAGAAGATCCCTGGAGAAGGAAATGGCAACCAACTCTAGTATTCTTTCCTGGAGAATTCCATCAACAGAGGAGCTTGGCAGCCTGAGTCCACGGGGTCGCAGAGTCAGACTCCAGTGAACGACTGACTAGAGCAGAAAAACTAGTCAGCGGTGGAAAAAATTCAGGATGGTGGCTACCTCAGGGAGCTTCAACTAACGGAGCAGGCCTCTTTTGCTTAAGGCTTCTTTCTGAGTAATGTCTGGAGATTCACTCACGTTGGTGTCAAAGAGTGTTGTGTCCGGCGCTCAGACTCCGCGCCTGTGCCCTGGCCCTGCCCTCTCCCTTATTTCCATGCCCTGCCCTCGTGTTCTCCTATCACCTTCTTTCTGACCTCAGGGTCCCTGCACTTGCTAACTTTTTTCCTCATTCAGTCGTCACCACCACTTGCCTCTCCACTCTAAAGTGGCCCTGTACACTGCCTCTTCTTTGCAGTACTGTTCCTGACTGAAATCGTATTTATTTGTTTGCAGTTTGTCCCACATGCCAGCTAAACTCAGTGTGAACCTGGCCCAGGTCCTCTTGTTCACAGCTGACCCCCCAGTGCTCATAAACCATAAATATGGTTTGACCATAAATATGGTCTTGAATGAAGGGCTGATGAGTGATTGAACATCTGAATAACCACTGCCAAGCAACTGCCAGCTCTTTCCTGCAAATCTGACCTGTAGCAGCTCTGTAGGAGGCTGGCAGACAGCTCCTTGAGGCTCCACCTCTGAATGATGGCACAGTCGCCACCCAGCTCTTGCTGAGTTTGCCCAGGCCCAGGGAAGAGGCACTCTGCATGACAGGTGAGCAGCAGAGAGCTCTGGTTTGGCCACAGGTAGATCCCCGCCTGCTCAGTGACCATACAAAAGGGGGCTAGAAGGCTGGAGGGCAGGCATGGGATCCCCAGGTAGGGAGCAGGTCCCTTTGGTGTTCTGCTCTCTACTTTTCATCCCCTTTGGTTCCCACAAAACCCCAATATTTGATTAAGCATCCAGTCCATTGCTGGTGCACAACCTCCAACACATTTGCATCTCTGTGTTGGCAATTATGAAAATCATTTCTATATCAACAGGCGGATGACCCAAGAAAGCATCCATACTTTCCACTTAATCATCAAATTGCAGTTAATCAGAATCAGCCAAGACACATTTGCAAAAAGAACTGCAAACCACAATAGTTTCAAGATATCAGCTACTTAGGAACAGGTGCCTTTCCCAAGCTTGCTCTGCAGGTATAATGCTGCACGTTACTATCAATTCATCGCTCTGAATTCCACTGTTTATTTGTGAGTTGCTACTTCGCATGGCCATTTCTAGATAGTTTTTGTCTGTTTCCAAGAAGTAACGCAATGTTCAGTTGGTTTAACAGACCAGGCTGCTCAGTTTTATTCCAGCCTTGGTATTTGGGCTGCCTTGAATTATGAGCTACACTCCACTGCCTCGCTAGAAATTTCTGCATTTAGGTGGAGTAAAGGTTTTGTTTATTTAACATTTTCATTCAGAATATGTTCCCTAAATTTTTATATTTCTCCAGGTCAGTTTAATGACTCCCCTCTAGCTTTCCTTGGTTCTCCTCCTCAATTTCTGGCGTTTGGTTCATCTTTATAGAGTAACTTCTGCTAGGTTAGGGGGCGGCTCACAGACTCGGATGACTTGGGTATCTCCGGGGGAGGGCACTGGCCTGTAAGTATGCAGAATCAGGTTCCTGACTCAAAGGGGGCGCCCCTCGACCTTGACTTTCCTGGAAGCGGGACTCCGTGGACTGGGAGTCCCCAGTGCCCGGGGAGGGAGTCGGTGTCCAGATACGTCTGTCTGCAGAATTAAAGCGTGAGGGTGGCCCCTTCTCCTGCCCGGGGCCGCAGCGGGGCCTCGGGGTTGGGGGCCAGCGAGGAGGTGGCTTCAGCATCTGTCCCCGTTGCTCCTTCCCCCGCACGTGTTCGCGTTCCAGGGCAGCCTGGGACAGCCGGGGCGGGGGAAGCTCCGGGCGGGGCGCCCCAGCGGGGCAAGGGGGCTCGTTCGTGTTTATTATAACTTCACTCCCTTTTAAAGGAAAGCTATGCCCGGAATCCGGG
>NW_011494660.1:326404-326497 GCF_000754665.1 Bison bison bison | reverse complement strand
GTCAAGTCAGGGGCGCCTGCCCCGCTCCCGCGTGTCCAGCCCTCTGGCCGGCCCAGGGCAGCGGCAGGGGAACGGTCTGTGCCGTCCCGGGCG
>NW_011494660.1:309118-326304 GCF_000754665.1 Bison bison bison | reverse complement strand
GTCACTACCAACTGAAAGGCACGGCGTCAAAATCCAGGCGGTCGGCTCCCGCCGGCTTCCCTGTCCCCTCGCTGGGTGACCCTGGTGACAGGTCACCTCTGGAGCCTTCTGTTTCCTGCTCTGTAAGATGGGGTGGTAAAAATGGTAAACGGTCGGTCTGGGGACCTAGCCAGACCTGACCCCAACACAGGCTGCACAGGGATGGGTTGAACCCCAGAAACTCCCCCAGGCCTGGCCCGGTTTCCACTTTTATATCCCTTGTGGCCATTTCACAGATGAGATGACTGACGCCCCATAGGCCAAGTGACTCACCAGGCCAGTCACATGGCCACCAGTGTCTGGCTAGTGCTGGCCCCCGCAACCCTTTCTGGAACCTGGCTGGGTACAAGTGCATGACTCAGGGGTGGGAGGGGCTGGTCTCTGAGGCCCACAGGCCCCCTTCCAGCCAAGCCCTGGGAGGAGGATGCTCTTCTTTACGACCCCTTGACTTGGGGCTGGAGGCTAGAGGGGACCCCGTGGCTTTGCTGGGGAAAGGAGCTTGGAGAGGCAGGACTCAGAAATGGGGAGCAGCCACAGAGGGCAGAGTGGTGGCCCCAAAACCTAGGCGATGTGCAGGACAGTCACCCAGCCTTCAGGGTCACACAGATCGCTATGAAGGCTATGGCCTGGAGTCCTAGGGCAGTCCCAGGAGCCAGCACAGATCCTGTTACTGGGGAGTCCTGTGCTTCACATGCAGTTTACTGCCCACTTCCCAGACCTCCCACCGCAGCCCAGGTCTGCCGACAAAACCCGCTCCCAGTGCTCACCCCTCCTAGTGTGCTCTTGCCTTCCTGTCCCTCGCAGGGCACCCCTGCCGGCTACCTCACTCCCCACCCTCTAAGCTCCCGAGGAAGAAAAGGGGGAGAGAACAGGGACAGAATCAGGAGCAGCGACAGATGGGTGTTGGTGTGGGGCTGGGATGCGTGACAGGTGGTTTTCCAGGCACAGCGGAGATCGTGTAAGGCCAAGCTGCAGGATGTCAGCGTCTATAGTAGCTTCAGCTCTGATGCTCTGGGGTGGGGAGAGGCAGAAACCAGATGCACCTCTGTTCCCTCAGCAGGAACTCTTTCCCCCCTGAACCCCGGGGGTCTTCCGGGGAGAGGGGGGTATCAGGTTGGCCAGAGGATAGCGCCGCAGGAGAAGCTGGGAATGCAGGCCAGGGTGGGAACAGGGGCCAACCTGCTCCAGCTGCTGCCCGGCTCCAGTGGGCACCCTGAGCCCAAAAGATGCTAGTCATCAAATGACACAGGGACTGGAGTGAGCCTTGGAGAACTCTGAGTTGGGTTAAAAGTAAAACTGCTCATCTTAGAGAGTTAGGGAGTTAGTAAAGAATCTGCCTGCAATGTGGGAGATCTGGGTTCTATCCCTGGGTCAGGAAGATCCCCTGGAGAAGGGAATGGCTACCCACTCCAGCACTCCTGCCTGAAGAATTCCCTGGACAGAGGAGCCTGGCGAGCTACAATCCACTGAGGTTGCAAAGAGTTGGACACAACTGAGCAACTAGTACTTTCACTCCCTCACTAGGAAAAACCCAGAAACAAAGAGGTAACAGAAATGTTAACATAAAGAAAGAAAGAAAATAGCCTGTGGTTCCACTCTTCAGAAAAGCCCTCAGTAACATTTTGGTGGTTTTCTTCTTTTCTTGTGTATTCTTCTGCTCTTTTCTTTTTCACAAGCTGGGAGTGGTCTGTGAGCCCATGCTCCCATCCTCCTTTGAAGTTGGCCTACCACATGTGGCATCCATGCCAGGAGCGGCTGATCTCCCTTCCACATGCAGGCATAGGGGCCAGCCTGGCAGAGGAATGGACGTCCGACCCAGCCTTTGGGGTGGGTGAGGTTTTTCCTGTCCCAGAAGCTGTGGAGTTTCCTTTTCATTCTGTTTCATGCCACTGTGCCCTCTACACATCCACTACCCCCATGAGATGCCAGGGCAGTTCTCACACCTGGATGCTGGTTTTCCCCACATTATCCCTTGCTGCCCAGACCAGACTGATTTTTGGAAATTACCCTCTCCTTGTACACCTCCTGCACCTTCTGGGCTCTCCCTGGCAACAGTGTAAAGCCCCAGCCCTCCAAGCAGGTGAGACAAGAGGGAGGTCAGTGGGGGAGCCGCTGAAGTGACCTGGAGTGCCATGCATGGCTGGGCACTTTGGAACTACTCCTCTGAGTACTGTTAGGAAAGGGGCTGCTGAGGAAGAGACAGGGAAGGAGACCAAGGTGGCAAGCAGTGATGAAGCCTCTCCTTGGCAGCCATGGGGCAAGAGAAGAGGAGAGCGATTCAGGAGACCTGGGAGGTGGAGTCTGGACCCAGGGCAGGTGCCCAGTTTGTGGTGGCAGGTGTGGGAGTGGACACAGAGCTAGTTTGGGCCATGAAGCATTTGGAGAGCGTTGGTAAGTCTCAGGGGAAACCCTGAAACTGGACATGAGGGCCTGTAGCCCAGGAGAGGGCTGAGCTAGGCCAGAAGAGTGAATGAGGCCTGGGACATGGGCGTGGTTATTTAGGGAGCCTCCATGCTGTGGGAAGAGGCTCAGCCCTGGCTGCAGCCCCAAGAACTCTGGACTTAAAAACACCGTGTCTTTGTCCCAGCTGAAGGGACCTTTGACGTCAACGTTTTCCAACCTTGGGCGGGTTACCTCCCCTGCCCAGGGAGCTGACCTGTCAGCGGCTGTCCTCCAGAGGGAGCCTGGAGCACCATGCACACAGCTGTGACTCAGTGGCTTGGCCTGTTGGAGGGGAGGCCCACCCACCACATGACCGACACCCACAGAGGCCGCCAGCTCACAGCCGGGCCCCATCCTTGGCACAGTGCAGAGTGGGGCTGCTGGATCCCTGTCCTCACACCTACCAGCCCCCTCACCCTGTCCACCACACCCCCTCAGTGCTCCCAGATGCTCCCCACCCTCCTCAGGAATATGCCCAGTGACTCCCTCAGCAGAGGAGCTTGCCAAGGAGCAGCTAGGGTGGCAGCCAGAGGCCCTGGGACAGCACATGGGGCTGTGATGGACTCAAGGGTTTAAGCAAAGTGTGAAGCAGGTGACAGGGGATGTGCAGCTGGGCCCTGAGCCCCAGACTGGGCCCCACCCATGGCCCTCACCTCCTCCCTTTTCTTCTTCTGGTGGAGACTCCCCTCTCTGGCTGGCCAGGGGAGTGCCATGGGGCCTGATCTATAGGGTGTGCGCAGTTCCATGCTGTAACACCTCTTACTTCAAGAGGTGTTGGGCTCACTTCAAGCTACCAAGGTGATGTGAACCAGTTCCCAGAATTCCTGAAAACTGAGGACTCGGCACTTGTGAGCTGGCCTATTGCTTGAGGAGGGCCTGGGCTCTCCCTGCACAGCGGTTGACCTACCTCTCCAGCCACACGTCCGCTCTCTGCTTCCATCTACTACGTAGGGTCACACTTAAACCATCCTTAGGGCTTCATTTCTGCCGGGGGGTGGGGGAGGAAGGGAGGGGAGCAGAGGGAGGCACCTGAACAGTCCTTCTTGTTCTGTTTATTCAGATCTTCTAGATTTTGGATGATGACTCTTTATTCGAGATGACCTGATAAGATGATCTTAATGAGACGCTCACGTGAGATGACTGTATCTCACTAAGATGAGATGTCTCATATGCGTGTATATAAAACCAAACATACATGCACCGTAAGAAAATACAATCACTCAGAATGTCCTGATGAAATTATCATTCATCTCAGCCATGCCAAAGGATCTGGGCGAGTTGTCTTCAGTCCCCCAGTGAAACTGGCTCTGGCAGAGAGGCTGTGGTGGTATCGCTGGCTGCCCTGGGGATGGCACTCACCGCCCAGAAAGAGATAGCAACCCCGCCTCCCAGCTTCGTGCTGCTTCTGGGGCTCTTGTCTCTTAGTAAGCAGCATAGTTGCATTCTTCACTATGTGTGTGCTGCTTTAACATTTGAGATATGAATCCCATGCCATGAAATTCACTATCAGAGTGTGCAGGTCAGTGGTTTATAGTATATTTACCAGGTTATGCAAGCATCACCACCAATTCTGAATATTTTCATCACCCCCAAAAGAAACCCATTTGCAGCTAATCCCTTCTTCCCCCAGCCCCTGGCAATCACTAGTCTGCTTTCTGTCTCTACAGGTTTGCCTGTTCTGGACATTTCATATAAATGGAGCCATACATTATGTGGCCTCTTTTTTTTTTTCTGCCTAGCTTCTTTCATTTGGCATAATGTTTTCAAGGTGCACTTATATTGTTGTATGAATCAGTACTTTGTTCCTTTTTTGACCAAATAATATGCCCTTATATGGATAAACCACATTTTATCTGTATATTCATCTGTGGTGGAAATTTCGTTTCCACTTTTGGCTCTTATGAATAAGTGCTGCTGTGAATATTCCTACATATATTGTCTACTATCTGGAGAATATACCTAGGAGTGAAATTTGGGGGTCCTGTAATAACTTTATGTTAAACTGAGGAATTGCCAAGCTGTATTCCAAGTAACTGCATCAATTTTACATTCACATCAAGAATGTCTGAGGGTTCCGTTTTCTCCACTTACCGTTATCTGTTTTTGTAGGTGTGACAAAAAAAGTGACACCACATTATGGTTTTGACTTTTATTTCCCTAGTGACCTGTGATCTTGGACACTTTTTCAGGAGCTTATTGGCTGCTTGTTGATCTTATCTGGAGAAATGTCTACTCAAATTCTGTGCCTGTTTTAAGATTGGGTTCTTTTTATTGCTGGATTGTAAGAGTTCATTATTCTGGATACTAGATATTTACCAGATATATAATCTGCAAATATTTTCTGCTGTAGGTTGTCTTCACTTTCCTGGTAGTGTCCTTAAATACACAGAAGTTCTAAACTTTGGTGAAGTTCTACTTATTTCTTTGTGCCTAGAGTCTGAGCTGCAGCTGCGGGGTCTTTTGTTGCTGTGTGTGAGCTCTCCAGTTGTGGCACATGGGCTTACTTTCTCTGCAGCTTGTGGGGTCTTACTTCCCCTACCAGGGATGGGACTGCACCCCCATGTTGCAAGGCAGATGATTAACCAGAAAGTCCCTATTTATTTATTTCTGATGGCTTGAGTTTTTTGGTGTCATATCTAGGAAACATACCTAATTTATAAATATTTACACATATGTTTCCCCCCCCCCCACGGAGTTTTTCGTGTTAACTCTTTAATATTTCAATTTTCAGTACCTGAGTCAGTTTCTATATATGAGTCAGTTTTTATATATGACCTGAAGTGGAGGTTTAAAATCATCCTTTTTTTAAATTTTTAATTTTATTTTATTTTTAAACTTTACATAATTGTATTAGTTTTGCCAAATATCAAAATGAATCCGCCACAGGTATACATGTGTTCCCCATCCTGAACCCTCCTCCCTCCTCCCTCCCCATACCCTCCCTCTGGGTCGTCCCAGTGCACTAGCCCCAAGCATCCAGTATTGTGCATCGAACCTGGACTGGCATCTCATTTCATACATGATGTATAGAACAGTCTTATGGACTCTGTGGGAGAGGGAGAGGGTGGGAAGATTTGGGAGAATGGCATTGAAACATGTAAAATCATCCTTTTGCATGTGACTATTCAGTGGTTCTAGCATCATTTGTTGACAAGACTATTCTTTTATCATTGAATTGTCTTGGCAGGCTTGTCAAAAGTCAGTTGACCCATAATAAAAGCCATATATGATAAACCCAGAGCAAACATTATCCTCAATGGTGAAAACTTGAAAGCATTTCCCCTAAAGTCAGACACAAAACAAGGGTCCTCTCACCACTACTATTCAACATATTTTTGGAAATTTTACCCACAGCAATCAGAAAAGAAAAAGAAATAAAAGGAATCCAGATTGGAAAAGAAAAAGTAAAACTCTCACTGTTTGCAGATGACATGATCCTCTACATAGAAAACCCTAAAGACACCACCACTGATCACTAGAGCTAATTGATGAATATAGTAAAGTTGCAGGATATAAAATTAACACACAGAAATCCCTTGAATTCTTCCACACTAACAATGAGAAAACAGAAAGAGAAATTAAGGAAACAATTCCATTCACCATTGCAATGAAAATAATAAAATAGGAATAAATCTACCTAAAGAAACAAAAGACCTATATATAGAAAACTATAAAACACTGATGAAAGAATTCAAAAATGACACAAATAGATGGAGAAATATACCACGTTCATGGATTGGAAGAATCAATATAGTGAAAATGAGTATACTACCCAAAGCAGTCTATAGATTCAATGCAACCCCTACCAAGTTACCAATGGTATTTTTCACAGAACTAGAACAAATAATTTCACAATTTGTATGGAAATGCCAAAAAACCTCGAATAGCCAAAGCAATTGAGAAAGAAGAATGGAACTGGAGGAATCAACCTGCCTGACTTCAGACTATACTACAAAGCTACAGTCATCTAAATAGTATGGTACTGACACAAAGACAGAAATATAGATCAATGGAACAAAATAGAAAGCCCAGAGATAAATCCACACACCTATGGACACCTTATCTTTGACAAAGGAGGCAAGAATATACAATGGAGAAAAGACAATCTCTTTAACAAGTGATGCTGGGAAAACTGGTCAACCACCTGTAAAAGAATGAAACTAGAACACTTTCTAACACCATACACAAAAATAAACTCAAAATGGATTAAAGATCTAAATGTAAGGCCAGAAACTATAAAACTCCTAGAGGAAAACATAGGCAAAACACTCTGTGACATAAATCACAGCAGGATTCTCTATGACCCACTTCCCAGAGTAATGGAAATAAAAGCAAAAATAAACAAATGGGACCTAATTAAACTTAAAAGCTTTTGCACAACGGAAGAAACTCTAAGCAAGGTGAAAAGGCAGCTTTAAGAATGGGAGGCAACAATAGCAAACGAAGCAACTGACCAAGAATTAATCTCAAAAATATACAAGCAGCTCATGCAGTTCAATACCGGAAAAATAAATGACCCGATAAAAAAAATGGGCCAAAGAACTAAGCAGACGTTTCTCCAAAGAAGACATACAGATGGCTAACAAACACATGAAAAGATGCTCAACATCATTCATTATCAGAGAAATGCAAATCAAAACCACAATGAGGTATCATCTCACGCTGGTCAGAATGGCTGCTATCAAAAAGTATACAAACAATAAATGCTGGAGAGGGTGCGTAGAAAAGGGAACCCTCTTACACTGTTGGTGGGAATGCAAACTAGTACAGCCACTATGAAGAACAGTGTGGAGATTCCTTAAAAAACTGGAAATAGAATTGTCATATGACCCAGCAATCCCACAGCTGGGCGTATACACTGAGGAAACCAGAATTGAAAGAGATACCTGTACCCCAATGTTCATCACAGCGCTGTTTACAATAGCCAGGACACGGAAGCAACCTAGATGTCCATCAGCAGACGAATGGATAAGAAAGCTGTGGTACATATACACAATGAATATTACCCAGCTATTAAAAATAACACATTTGAATCAGTTCTAATGAGGTGGATGAAACTGGAGCCTATTATACAGAGCAAAGTAAGTCAGAAAGGAAAACACCAATACAGTATATTAACAATATATATGGAATTTAGAAAGATAATGATGACTCTATTTGTGAGACAGCAAAAGAGACACAGACATAAAGAACAGACTTTTGGACTCTGTGGGAGAAGGCGAGGGTAGGATTTAAGAAGATTGCATTGACACATGCACATTACCATATGTGAAATAGATCACCAGTCCAAGTTTGATGCATGAAACCAGGCACTCAAAGCCAGTGCACTGGGACAACCCTGGGGGATGGGATGGGCAGGGAGATGGGAGGGGGTTTCAGGATGGGGGAACACATGTACACCCATGGCTGATTCACGTCAATGTATGGCAAAAACCACTACAATATTGTAAAGTAATTAGCCTCCAATTAAAATAAATAAATAAATTTTAAGAATCAGTCAACCATGGATGTGTGGGATTATTTCTGAATTCTCAATCCATTCAGTTGATGTATCTGTCTGTCCTTATGCCAGTACCTTACTGTTTTGATTACTGTAACTCAGTAGTAAGTTAGGAAATTGGAAAACGTGAGTCCTCTGGTTTTGTTCTTCAAGTTGTTTTCAATAACTATTCTGAGTTCCTTGCGTTTATTTCCATTTGGATTTTAGGATTACCTTGTCCATTTCTATTAAAAAGGCAGTTGGAATTTTGATAGGGATTGTGTTGAATCCATAGGTCATGTGTGGGAGGGGGAAATATTGCTGTCTTAACAATGTTAGGTTTTATAATCCATGAACAGGGGATGTCTTTCTGTTTCTTTAGGTATTCTTTAATTTCTTTCAACAATGTTGTGTAGTTATCAGTATATATAACATGTGTGCAGGCTCAGTCATGTCTGACTCTTTGCAACCTCATGGGCTAGCATCCTCTGTCCATGGAATCTTCCAGGCCAGAATACCAGAGTGTGTTGCTTTTTCCTACTCCAGGGAATCTTCATGACCCAGAGAGTGAACCCACATATCATGCGCCTCCTGCATTGGCAGGCAGATTCTTTACCACTGTGCCACCTAAGGCTTACACTTCTTTGGTTAAATTTATTTCTAAGTATTTTTTCCTTTTGATGCTATTTGATCTCATGGACAGAGGAGCCTGACGGGCTACAGTCCATGGGGTCACAAAGAGTCAGACACTACTGAAGCAACTTAGCATGCACACATAGCCATTCCTGTCTTCTTTTGGTTGCAGTTTGTATAGTATATCTTTGACATTCTCTTACTTTCCATCTTTTTGTGGTTTTGAATGTAAAGTGAGTCTCTTGGAGAAAGCATATAATTGGATCACCTTTAAAATATTCATTTAAAGAAAGTTAAAAAACTTTCTGATTGGAAAGTTTAATACATTTCAATTCAGTTCAGTCGCTCAGTCATGTCTCACTCTTTGCGACCCCATGGACTGCAGCACGCCAGGCTTCCCTGTCCATCACCAACTCCCGGAGCTTGCTCAAACTCATGTCCATCGAGTCAGTGATGCCATCCAACCACCCCATCCTCTGTCGTCCCCTTCTCCTCCTGCCTTCAGTCTTTCCCAGTATCAGGGTCTTTTTCGATGTGTCAGTTCTTTGCATCAGGTGGCCAAAGTACTATTGGAGCTTCAGCTTCAGCATCAGTCCTTCCAGTGAATATTCAGGACTGATTTCCTTTAGGATTGACTGGTTTAATCCATTTAGTTAATATAATTACTGATAACTGGGGTTTACATCTGCCACTTTGTTATTTCTTTCTATATATCATGTCTTTTTTTGTTTCTCACTTCCTACACCATTGCCTTCTTTTGTGTTAAATTATTTCATTATGCAGTCATATTTAAGCCAAATGGGAAAAAAGGTTTACAAGCAAAAAATACATTTGTATTGTCTTTTATATTTATCTTATGGTTAGCGTTACTGCTCTTAGTTTCTTCATGTGGATTCGAATTGTTGTCCAGCGTCCTTTCATTTCATCCTGAAGAAATCTCTTTGGTATTTCCTTTTAACTCTAGGATTTCTGTTTGGTTCCATTTTATCATTTCTATCAATTGATATTCTACATTTGATAATGCATCATTTTCATGCTTTTCTTTAGGTTTTTAGACCTGGCTTCCTTTAGTTCTTTGAACATATTTAAATTAGCTGATTTGAAGTCCGTCTAGTAAGTCTAACATCTGGGCTTCCTCAGGGCTTCCTTTCTACTCATTGCTTTTCTTTTTTTCCCCTGTGTCTAGGTCATTTTTTGTTGTTGTTTTTTTGCATGTATTTTAACTTTTGCTGAGAACGGAACTTCTCAAATAAAATAATGTGGTGTGGCAGCTTTGGAAACCAGATTCTCCCTAATCCCCTGGTTCTGTTGGTGCTGCTTATGATTTGTTTGTTTAGTAACTTTCCTGAACTTACTCTGTAAAGTCTGTATCTCTGTCATTTGTGGCCACTGCAGTCTCTGCCTGGTTAGTTTAGTGGCCAGCTAATGACTGGACAGAGATTTTCTTTTTTTTTTTCTTCAACCATGCTGCATGGCCTGTGGGATCTTAGTTCCCTGACCAGGGTTTGAACCTGAGTCCCCTGCATCCCTGCATAGGAAGCTTGGAGTCTCAGCCACTGGACTACTATGGAAGTCCTTGGATAGAGATATTTTTGAATGCCTGAAACTGTTGACTTAAAAAAATGCACAATGTGCGAGTTGTGAGTTAAGTTTTATCTGGGTCAAAGTGTGGGCTATACCCCGGGAGACAGCATTTCAGATAGCTCTGAGACGCTGCTCTCAGTGGGGTAGGGGGGAAGGTCAGTATACTTAGGATTTTGGTGACAGGATAACACGTGCAATTAAGCACTTTTTTGGGGGGGGAGGGCAAAGGGTTTCTGCTAGTCATGAGGAACTGCCGTCACCATGAAGGATTTTAGTGCTTTTCTCGATATGAGAAGATATCTAACTATAATACCTGTTCTGCCAGTTTTTCTCAGAGCACAGAGTGCCTCACTTCTGCTCTCCATCCTGATCTCCTTTCAGAGAGTATTAAAAGTTAGCAGATACAGCAGCACCTGATTTAACCCTTGTAGAAGTAGATGGCAAGTGCCGATGGCAAATGCCAAAATTTGTAGTTGACAAAATCAGTGTCTCCCAGCTTTTACAGAAGGCTCTGAATGTATTTTTGGGCACGTTTTCAACATTCAACCTGGCATTTTACAACTCTGCCCTAGTCCTCATTTCCTGCTGTATGGAGCTAAAAGGATCTGTCAGAAGTGAAAGCTTAGGACCTTCTAAGGTCTTTCCTGAGCATACACACAGCCCTGGGCATGTGCATGGCCTTCTAGTTTCCCAGAGATATGTCAGTTCTTTTCAGAGCTCCTAAGCACATCTAATTCCTTGGTTTTTCCTTTTAAGCTTGTTTAAGTTAGTCATCTGTTTGCCCAACTGTTATCCATTGTCTGTGACAATGACATCATAGGTATTTTTGATAGTAATATATTTGAAAAACTCTCCCTAGGAGAGGCTTTCAGCCCTGGGTTGATATGACTGAGGTCACATAAAGAAAAGCCTTCAAGTGTGATCTTCAAGGGAAGACCAGGTCATTCTTTGGGAATGAAGCCTTGAAAGAATTTCAGCCCTCTTCTCCCCCATTACTGGGAATGTCGGCAGTTACTTTTCCAGGCAGCTATGGAGTTAGGAATTGGGGATTAAGGTACTAAGATAAATTAAAATACCATAAAAGTGTTCTTATGAAGATTCAGCTTTTTTTTTTTTTGCTTTTATTCCCTCCCAGTTATTATTTTTTTATTTTTTCTCCCAGTTATTTTTTAGCTTATGTATTTTTATTGAGATATAATATTAATTTTAGAAAATGTGCAATATAATGATTTGATGTTTGTATATATTGTGAAATGATCACACAGTAAGTCTAGTTAACACCTGACACCATAATTATAAAAATTTTTTTCCTTGTGATGAGAACTTTTAAGATTTATTCTCTTAGCAACTTTCAAATATGAAATACAGTATTATTAACTATAGTCACCCTGCTATACATTACATCCCCATGACTTATTTATCTTATAAATGGAATTTTGTACTGTTGATTCCCTTCACCCATTTTGGCCACTTCCCATCCCCCACCTCTGGTAGCCATCAAACTATTCTCTGTATCTGACCTGGGCTTTTGTTTCTAAAATTCCACATGAAAGAATAAATAAAATTCCACACGTAAGTGTGATCATGCAGTATTTTTCTTTCTCTGACTTATTTCACTTAGCATATGCCCTCAAGTTTCATCCACATTGTAGCATATGGCAAGATTTCATTCTTTTTTTTTTTTTGCTGCACTGAGTCTTCATCGCTGCTCGGGGGCTTTCTCTAGTTTTGGGGAGAGAGGGGCACTCTTCATTGCGGTGTGCAGGCTTCTTATTGTGGTGGCTTCTTGTTGCAGAGCATGGGTTCTAGGCACAGGGGCCTCAGTGGTTGCAGCACACGGACTCAGTGGCTGCAGCTCAAGGGCTCAGCGGGTGTGGCTTGCAAGCTGCAGAGCACCGCCTCAGTAGTTGTGGCACACAGGCTTAGTTACTCTACAGAATGCGCAATCCTCCTGGACCAGGGATCAAACCCGTGCTCCCTGTGTTGGCAGGTGGATTCTTAACCACTTCCACCAGGCAAGTCCCTTTTGTTCTTTTTTATGGCCAAATAGTATTCCATTTCATTTGTATACCACATCTTCTTTATCCATTCATCCATCAATAAACACTTTAGGTTCTTTCTATACCTTGGCTTTTGTAAATAATGCTGCAATGAACTTAGGGGTGTGTATATCTTTTCTAATGAGTGTTTTTGTTTCCTTCAGATAAATACCCAGAAGTGGAATTGCTGGATCATATTGTAGTTCTATTTTTAAATTTTTTTGAGGAAACTCTATACTGTTTCCATGGTGGCTGCATCAATTTACATTCCTTTGAACAGTATGCAAAGGTTCCTTTTCCCCACATCCTCACCAATACTTGTTATTTCTTGTCTTCTTGGTAATAGCCTTTCTGACAGGTGAGAGGCGATATCTCATTGAGGTTTTGACTTGCATTTTCTTAACGATTATGATTATAATATATTGAGCATATTTTCATGTACCTTTTGATCATGCATATGTCCTCTCAGCTGTTTTTCTTGCTGTCTGCTTACTGCAAGTCTTTGGTTAATTTATAGAGTTCTGACAAAGGGGACTCTTGACAGTTTGTGCTAGTTTTTTCATTGCTTTTGTGGTTGTTGTTTAGTCCCTAAGTTGTGTCTGACACTTTGCGACCCCATGGACTGTAGCCTGCCAGGCTCCTCTGTCCACGGGATTTCCCAGACAAGGATACTGGAGTGGGTTGCCATTTCCTTCCCCAGGGTATCATCCTGATCCAGGGATTGAACCCATGTCCCCTGCATTGGCCAGCGGATTCTTTATTGCTAAGCTACCAAGGAAATCCTTCTTTGCTTTTACGGAAGGACAAACTTTCAGAGGTCCTTATTCTGCCATTTTTGCTGACATCATTTTTGCTGTGTTTTTGCAACTGTGTTCTCTGGAGCCAGAATGCTAGACAGGGAGGCCTGCATGACTGGCAGCCTCACCCTGCAAGAGAGGCTGCAGAATGGGAAAACAAGGCTATGCAGAGATTTGGGATTTGGACTCAATCAGTCACTAACTTTCTCTCAATTTCTAGCCTGTGGTGCCCCTTTTACAGTAAATATTTGTTGAATCAATCAGTGTTTGGTAATCTTGGACTTGAACTTCATTTAAAATGGTGATGTGCAAAACAGTTGTGGCTATAGCCTCCCTCCCAGGTCTATTCACCATTGTGGACGTGTTCCCTCATTAAACGTGACTCTGACTCTGGCTGAGAGCTCTGGGTTCTAGAGATCAGAATTTCCATATGGGTCAGGTTGAATGGAGGCTGGTAAGAGGGGCCTAGGCCCTGGGCCATCAACTTGAAGCTGCCCTAGGAAAACTCTATACCCTAGCTTTCTTAAGCATTCAGCTCTAAATCAGAAGGCAGGAGGTGATCCTTCTAGTTGTCGGCTCCAGGCTCAGCTTCTCTATGCCCTTTTAGCCCCTGGTGCCACCTTTAAGAAAATATTTATTGAATTGATCAGTACTTGATACCTTTGGAATCAAGGTGTATTGACAAACTGTACTGCACACGGTGCTTGTAGTCACCTGGCTATGTTTGGGGGTTGACTCCCAGAGCGGTTAAGGAGCACTTACTTCCTCGAGTTTGAATTTATTGGGCGATGTTCGTTCTTTGATGTGTAGGCCCAGCATCTGAGTGCTGATTGATCCCCTCTAAAGTTTCCTCCTTTCCCAGTGTCAGAAGACCTTGCTGTCTGGAATGATGGAAGGCAGGGGAAGATACTGCTCATGCTTTCTGACCTCACTAGAGAGGTTTTTCAGGGAAATGGAATCAATGTGATAGATTTCTGTGAGTGCTGTGGATCCTTATTAAATGCTGATCGTGGTTCTTCCTTGGCCATCAGTGGCCACAGTTCAGATGCTGGTCATGGGTGTTTGCACATAGATCACAGTAGCCCCACCAATAAATACCTTTAGATAAAAATGCATGGAAACCATGGGGGTCTTCCATCAGAACCTGCTGCTTCTGCTCTCCATGAAGAGCTGGGGGACTGCATGCCCTCCAGGTTTTGACCGTGTGAACTTCTTTTGGAGTGGATGGTTATTTGTTGGCCAGGTCCAGGGACTGGGCTGCCCTGGTCTGGGTCTCCTGTGCTGTACTTAGTAGCTCAGTCATGACCAACTCTGCGACCATTGATTGTAGCCCACCAGGCTCCTCTGTCCCAGCGATTTCCCAGGCAAGAATACTGGAGTGGGTTGCCATGCCCTCCTCCAGGGGATCTTCCCAACCCAGGGATCCAATCCAGGTCTGCCGCATGGCAGGCAGATTCTTTACTGTCTGATCCACCAGGGAAGCCCAAGAACACTGGAGTAAGTAGCCCATCCCTTCTCCAGGGCATCTTTCTGATCCAGGAATTGAACTGGGGTCTCCTGCGTTGCAGGCAGATTCTTTGCCAGCTGAGCTACCAGGGAAGCTGGGTCTCCTGGGTCTCCCTGGGTCTCCTAGGTGGCTGCACTTTCTCAGGGAAGAGACCAAGGCAGAAAGTGGGCACGTGTGTGAATCCCTCATCAGCTTCTTGACTGCAGGATTCGTAAGCTGGCTCAGGTCCATACTGCCCTCCTCAAAGGAGGACATACCATCCTCAGGGTGTTCAGGGGGCTTAGGATTTCCTCGGAGGCTCCTGGCAGCCCGGGATCTCTAGGCAGCCTGCCCTGCCACTGTGGACTCACCTCTGTGCTCGTTGGGATCTTCCCAGCGCGTCTCCTCCCCAGCCGGGACCCAATCCTGCTAGCCTCAGCTTTCACTGCGCTGCCCCCGCGGCGGGAACAATATCCTTTCTATTTGGAGTTGACTCCGCTGCCCTTTGGAGATCGCAGTGCGTAACGTGAGCTCCGGTGCAGACGGGTGGGTGCCGAGGGAGCCCCCTCCTGCAAGCCGGGCGTCCGGGCCCCGGTGTCCGGTCGTTGGTGGCTGCCCGTGGCAGCACCCGCCCTCCGAGCCTGGGGTCCCTCGACCCGGCGGAGCGGGCGGCAGGAGGGAGGGAGGCCCGTGCCATGGCCACCCGGCTGGGCGCGCTCGCCGCGTCGGGGCTGTACCGGCGGCGCCAGCACCGGCAGAGCCCGCCGCCCGCGGCGCCAGGGTAGGTGGCCCGGGGGGCAGGGCAGGGGCGCGGGGGACAATGGCCGGAAAGCAGCGGCCGCGGGCCTTTCCTCGGACACCCTGCCTGGCCCTTCCGACGGCGGCGGCCGCCCGGCTGCCCGCAGCCCGGGGCGTGGGGGCAGCGCCTGGCTTGGCGGCCAGAGTGGAGGCAAGGCGCGGCTTCATCCAGCCGGGGTTACTGATCTGGGATCAGCACTCTTGGGCAGGGCGCTGAGCATGGGGCGCTCAGATAAGTTGTCGAAGTAACCGCCACTACCGCTTTCAGGCTCCTCGAAACTTTTTGGCCGCTTTCTAGCGGATGGAACTGAGCGGTCAAGGAACCTGCCGGACATCACTCATCTATAAAGGGGGCTAAGCGGTGAATTGAAGCCAGGTTGGACTGACTCAAAAGCCTGAACTGCTCTATCCTGGGGAGAACTGCTGGGGTAGACCAATGATGAACGCTTCCTTTGGGACTGGGAGGAGGAGCCTCTGGGGCTCAGAATGGACCTCAAGGTGTCTCTGAGGATGAGTTAATCTGGCGTGGAGAGAGTCTGAAGGGCACATAGATAGTGGAGCCCTCCGAGTGGGGGCTGGGGGAGGGGATCCTGGACTCCTTGCATTTGCAGCATCTCAGGGGCCATCTGGGTGGAAAGATCTGCTAGAAATTGGGGCAAGAGAGCAGTGGGAGCTGTGCGTTTGTTGTCTTTTGCATCAAAGTAGCAGGTGGGAACCCTAGGGGTGTGGGGGCAGAGTGTGGGGGAGGACTTGAAGGTTGGGAGGAAGGGGTAGGGATTCAGGGATGAGACAGAGCAGCAGTCATAGAGGTGAGGTGCCTGGAGGACCTGGGGAGAAGAGGAGGTTTAGAGGCTGATGCTCAGCGGTGACCACAGAGCACCGTGGTGGGTGCCTGGGAGGGGAGTGAGCCCGCAAAGATGTCTGGGAGTACGAACGCAGCAAGCAAGAGGCTGTCATGTGGGGAGTGGAGAGCAGAGGCTGCAGAGAGGCACCCGTGGGATACCTGTTGCAGCTGGACTTGTATCCGCACCAGTGTTGCAGGTTCCTCACCAGGGGCCACACCAGGGCAGGAACTGGATAAGCCCACTGCTCCGGTGGGGACTCGGGGCTTGGGAGGCCAAATGACTTCCCTGAGTGAACAGGAACCCTCACCGGTTGGTCTCCGGATGACCCTAGATGTGAGTGGAGGGAGCCATGGGGCAAGGAGTGGGTGACAGGGCACTGATGGGCCAGAGGCCGTGTGGAGGCTGGTTTCACGGTATGAATGCAGCACAAGAACTTGGTCTAGATGCAAGGAGGACAGGGCTGATAGTGAGGATCAGGCATCAGGAATGTCCCCCACACGCACGCACGCATGCATGTTCATAGGCTAAACTCAACTTCCTATTGCCTTGAGCTTCTGGCTTGTGACCTGGCCTCACCAACACTGACTCACCCTTGAGTGTGGAAAGTCCCCTATGGCTGGCCCTGCCTGTGCCCAGGCCCTTTTGCTGGCTTTCCAGGGTTGGGTGGGTGGGAGGCTGCAATGGAGGTTGGTCTGAGGTTGTAGGAAAAACAGAGTTTTGCATGGTCGTGCCTGCATGATGCCACCAGGAGCTGAGGGGACAAGAGAGCACAGATCCAATCCCGTGTGACCTCAGCAGGTTTCTGACCCTCTTGGTAGGTCAGTTTCCCTATCTGAAACCAGCAACCTCCCCTCATGAGGACCTGGCTCAGAAAGGACCCCACCCACCACACCCCAGGCTAGAGCTCCAGATGTCTTGCATCAAATTCTTTTATGTTGGGTATCAAGACAGAGTATTTGGGGATGCTGGGGAGGGTTGGAGAGGGGGACAGGGTGGGGTGACCACCTACCTCTGGCCCCACTGGCTGGCCCCGCCCGTCTCAGG
>NW_011494660.1:305486-309018 GCF_000754665.1 Bison bison bison | reverse complement strand
GCTGCCCCAGCTCGTCTCAGGCAGTGTGCACATCTGTGGGTGAGTCTCCACGCCTGCCCCCCGCCCCCCACCCCCAGCAATGGGGTTTGGCTTCTAGGTGCTGGTGGGGCGGTGGTGTCTCCCTGATGTTAACTGGGCAGACTGCACTCCCCGTTCTCGGGCAGAATGTGAAGGAGGACATGGAATCCCTGCCTCCCCCCTTTGCCGTCTTGCAGGGAGCACTGCTGGGCTGGGCGGGAGGTCCCTGGGCTGCTGGAAACAACAGCTCTTTTATCCAGCGCTTGGCCTGTCTGGCCCTGTGCTCCGCGTGCTGTCTGCTGTAGGCAGCAAGTTCTTTACTTCAGTTCTGAGTGGCAGTTCCTGCTCCTCTGGCCACCTCCTTGCGGATGAGGAAACGAGGCCCCAGGGAGCTGGTACCTTTCTCCAGGGGCACAACTGGTGGCTAGAGCTGTCAGGCCTTAAACACAAGAAGTTGAGCCTGGAGCGGCTGCCTCCTGCAGCTGGCATCGTCTCTTACGGGGCTGTGATCCAGTTATCGGGCACATGGGCTTGTCTGTCCATCCCCTGTCTTTGGTCAGTGAGTTGGAGTACTGTGTTCCCAAGCAAGGACCATGGGGATGCAGACATGGAAGTGCCATTGGGGGTGCTACTGACCAAGACTTGGGCTGGGGCCACCAGCGGGGCGGGAGGTAGGTGGTCTCCCCCATGCCCCACCTACCTGAGAGCCGTGTAGGGGACAGATGGCAAAATTGTTGATCTGAGCCTCCTAGGGCCCCAGCCAGGGAGCTGGACCCAGGCAGAGTGCAGAGCCAGCCGCTCTCTTAGGGGCCAGCTGCTGTGGCCATCACGTGGAGATGCTGTCTCCGAATGTCTGCCCTGGGGTAAGGCTGGGGCTCTGTAGGGGCAAACTGACAATGGGCCTGCTGCACGCTCACTCGGTCAGGGTCCAGACGTCGGGAACAATCTGAAAGCCTGGGGCTGGACTTGAATACGTGTTTTGGCTGCATTTTCTGGGTTCTTTGGGTGGGGAATTCCAGGCCCAGAGTCACAGGATTTCCTGTTGATTTCTGATTTCTCCAAGACCCGCCAAGGTCTTGTTCATGGCCAGGCATTGGAACTTCCTCCCAGCTACCTTGGGTGTGTGTTTTGGGAGGACAAGGCCTCCAGGTTCACGGTGACCTTGGGACAGGAAACTGTGCCTGTGTTGAGAGTCCAGCCCAGCTCCTGAGGGCCTGGGTGATCAGTCCCTGTCCTGTCTGTTCCTCTACATGGTGACCAGCAGTGAGCCGGAAAGGAAGGTGGTGGCCGCTGCGTGCAGAGCCTCCCTGTCGACTTGGGCTCTGCCCAACCCCTCCTGCGTCTGTCCTGCTTCCTCACCCCTTTGGCCTTAATGTGGACATGGGAGGTGACTTTGGTCCCCCAGGGATGCCTGAGGGCAGGCGGAGGTCTGCTTGCCTGACAGGGCTTGCTGAAGAGCATTCTGGCCCTTTGCCTGCCATGAGGGCTCCTCTGGCAGAGCAGAGAGGAAGTCCTACCTGGGTGCCCCAGCCCAGCTCCCCTTCTGTGTCAGTGGCAGCACCTTCTGCTAGACCCATTGTCCACAGCCCCCACCTGAGAGGCAGAGCCTTAGCCTGCCTCCCGGGCTCATCCTGCCAGGGGACTCCAGCACGAGCAGTGTCACTTGAGACTTCTCATGGCGCTGTAGCCCTGAGAGAAGGCTGGGGTTCAGCATGGCGGGAGGCAGAACAGGCTGGAAAGACGTCCTCCAAAGATGGGCCGAGCGCCACTGCACGAATCTACATGACACGCCGATTGGTTGCGTCTCTCGTCGCTGAGCCTGACCTCCCTTCTGCGCCCACCCTTCCAGGCAGCCACCACAATCCACTGGAGCTGACAAGAGACAAAGTCTGTTTGCCGCCTTGTAGTCAAGGTCGCGGGCATTAGGGTGCTGGGAATTTGTAGAGGCTCTTGTGGCTGACCGCAAGGTTTGTCCTCCTCTCTGAGCTGGGGCCCTAGGCTGGAGCCAGCGTGTGTCTCTGTAGCGATTTCCCCTGGAGTTCAGTTTGGCTTTCACGCCTCCCATAAGGACAGCCATCACTTGCCCCAGGGACAGCAGTTGCCCGCTTCCCATCCTGCTCCCATTCCCAAATATTCATAGTCTCACTTTCTCCGTGGTAGGGTGGTTTTGTGTTTGGAGGGGGGTGGGGCAGGGATGAATCTAACTCGTGGTGCAGGGGAAAGAGCCATTGAACTCGGTCCAACCTGAGTTCACATTTGGACTTTGTCATCTTCTCTGTGAGTTTGCTCAAGTTACTCAATCTCTCTGAGCCTTAGAAAAGCAGGGTGACCTCAGGGATGAAATAAGTATGTGAATCCCAGGCTGCTCCCCTGTGCCTGGATAATGCTTTGTACCCGAGACACTCTGGTTCCCTGAGTAGGAGACAGGAGGCGCAGGAGGGTGCCCGGGTGTCCCTGATGCCCTGAGAGATGGCCCAGCTCCACGACTGAGTAGCTTGGGGGCCAGGTCAGTGACAATGACAACCACAACACTGTCCTCTGCAAGCTTATAGTGGGCCGCGCACCCCATAGAGAGCTTGTATGTCCACCATCAAAAGGCCAGAACACGCGCTCGTGGCCATGATTAGGGTCCTTCTCTGGCTGGGAGCCTGGGCTTGGAGCACAAGGGCCAGCCCTGGCTGCACCACGAGTGAGGGCCCAGACTGGAGCCCTGACTGCTCTGGCTGGCATGAGCCCAGCGGTGGCCTGACCTGCGCCTGACCCTCCATGAAGGGCACTGGGGGCTGCAGGGTATAGGGAGAGACGGGGCTCCAGGGTGAGGGGCTTTGCCTCTGCCCACTGTGGCCGGGGGGGGTCACTCTCTCCAGGTGTCTGCTCGTCTGTCTGTGAGCTGGACACGCTATGCAGGGCTCGCAGGGTTGTCATCGGGGAAGGCTACTGCATCCTTGCACACACTGGCACCTGGTGTATCCTTGGCACACGGTGGCTACAGGGATGGGGTGTAGACAGCCACCCGGGGTGACCCCAGCCGGTGCAGGGCAGCGTGGACCGACTGCGTGACTGAGTCTCCAGGGCGCCAAGGCCAGCCTGGGGTGGGGATGGTGCTGTCCTCTGCCCCAGAAAGCGTGTCCCTTGAATGTGGCCCGCAGGTCCTGACCTCTTCCTTTTTCCTGCCCAGCAACATGTCCAACGCCTTGGCCAACGCCGTGTGCCAGCGCTGCCAGGCACGCTTCGCCCCTGCCGAGCGGATCGTCAACAGCAACGGGGAACTGTACCACGAGCACTGCTTCGTGTGCGCACAGTGCTTCCGGCCCTTCCCCGAGGGGCTCTTTTACGAGGTGAGCGTGCTCCCTAACCCTTGCCTCTGCTTCCCGGAGCCCAAGCCCCTGACCCAGCTCAGGGTCTGCCCTCTGGCAGCCTGCAGGCCTCGCCTGGCCACGGCCCTCCAGTGACAGACTGGCAGACGGGCCGGGCCGTGAGCCGGTGGTGCTCCTGCCAGCCCAGAACCTTGCTG
>NW_011494660.1:304521-305386 GCF_000754665.1 Bison bison bison | reverse complement strand
GGGGAGTGTACCTCTCACACACGAAACAGGGCCAAGGGACACACAGAATTCAGCCTTGATCCCTGGGCTTCCCAGCATAAACATCCACCCCCAGCCCGCAGCCTGCCCCTGGAACCAGCAAGGCCAAGATCTTCAGCAGACAGCGGAGGCCCTCTGAGGGGCCAGGCTTGCCGAGTTGCCAGCTTCCTCGAGGTCCCTCACTTTGCACTCTCCCCAAGTCAAACAGGCCAATCCCGTCCCACCCTCAGGCCTTGCACTGACTGCTCCCTGTGTGGAAATCCCTCTTCTTAGTACCCTCCTCCCCTTCTGTCTTTCCACTCCTTATCACCTCCTTCAGGAAGTCCCCACCCTTGCTTCCTGTGGTGGTAGCAGGTATACAAAGTGGGGTGCTCATCCAGCCTCCCCGAGGGCAGGTCCTCACCCCACCGACCAGTGCAGCTCAGAAAATGACAGTGCCTTCCTTGTCCTTTCTCTGCTGGCCCCATTTGCAGTTCGAAGGTCGGAAGTACTGCGAGCACGACTTCCAGATGCTGTTTGCTCCGTGCTGCGGGTCCTGCGGTAAGGCTTCCACGATGCCTGGGAAGTGGGGATGCGAGAGTAGGGGGCCCTGTCTGAGCACTGGCCTTCGGGCCCCTGTGCTCATCACCTTCCCAAGCTCTGGGAGCGGCGTCCTGGGGCCAGGCAGAGCCGGGCGGGCTCCAGTGCAGGAACTCTGGAGGGGGAGGGCACAAGGCCAGCAGGGCATCTCTCCTCCAGGCGAATTCATCATTGGCCGTGTCATCAAGGCCATGAACAACAACTGGCACCCTGGATGCTTCCGCTGTGAGCTGTGCGACGTGGAGCTGGCTGACCTGGGCTTTGTGAA
>NW_011494660.1:294109-304421 GCF_000754665.1 Bison bison bison | reverse complement strand
CCCTCACCTCTGCGAATGGTGCTCTCCTGGTGTGCATGGTGCTGAAGGAGTCACCATTCATCCTGTCATCTGGGAGGCCCTGGGGTCCGACAGTAAACACAACCAACATACACCTGATGCTGCTAAGTGCTCAGGTTATGAGGAATCCTGGGGGTGGGGGCCTGAGCAGGGAGGTAACGTTTGAGCAGGCCTGAAGGAGGTGAGGGAGCGTGTGTGCACCTACAGGAAGAGCTCTCAGCAGAGGGCACAGCAAGTGCAAAGGCCCTGAGGTTGGGGCGTGTGGGTTTTGGAGCAGTAGGAGGCTGGCGTGATGGAAGCAGAGGAAATGAGAGGGCACGGTAGAAGATGAGGGAGGGCAGGCAGAATCGTTTAACCCTGTGGGCCTTCATGGGGCCTTAGGCTTCATCCTGGGAGGGGCAGGACCCATCCTGTCTGTCTGTCAGTAGAAAAGGGCCTCCCTGGTTGCTATGCGGAGGAGACACTGTGCAGGAGTGGGGACAGAAGCTGGGAGAGCAGGTGAGGCCAGAAGCCAGTTATTTCTTTGGTAATCCAGATGGAAGGCAAGGGACCTAGGCTGAGCTGCCCTCGGTCCCAAGAGCAGATGGTTAAATTTTCAGCAATCCTGCAGGCTGGTTGCTAAATACAGTCATTATTAAAAGTTAAATGATGTATACATACAATGAGATAAAATTTTATTAAAGACAAAAATAGCAGATACTCAAAACTCATCACTTCCTAACTGTTTTATTACATTTCACTACCTGTTATTGTGTTTGGGGGCTGGAAACGCAGTACCGTGGTGGCTACTGACATCTCTTCTCAATTCCATGTCAGCGTCATTTTGGTAGCTTCAAACTGACCACGGTAGGACTATTTACACCACAGAAATTGGCAAATGCTGCCAGGCTGCCTCAGGGCTGCCTGTTAAGCGTTTATAGGCACACCACGGCAATGCTCAGAGGCTGGCTAGATTTTGAAGCTGAGGGGACTGGCCGACGGACAGTGTGTGATCTGCCTGACTGAACAGGGGCTGCCGTTCCCCATGGTGCCTCCTGAGAACTGCTGGCCAGTGGTGGAGGGTGGGGTAAAGGGGTGGAGTGGTACCGGGCTCTGTGCATGTGCCTGTGATGATTTAGATTCCCGCTGCCCCTGCTGGGTAGGGCTCTAGCCAGGTGCAGCTTAACAAGACACTCTCAGGGAACAGGGGACACCCAAATAAAATTGTCAAGGGCAGAAAGGCAGAGGCAGGTGTTGCCTTGCCCAGACAGATGGGGACAGCGTGCAGGGCTCGGGGTGCTCTGGTGCACCCCATTCCTGTGCCTCTTCTTCTGGGTCCCTTCCCTACATCTTTTGTGGGCCCTGGGGAGTGTACCTCTCACACACGAAACAGGGCCAAGGGACACACAGAATTCAGCCTTGATCCCTGGGCTTCCCAGCATAAACATCCACCCCCAGCCCGCAGCCTGCCCCTGGAACCAGCAAGGCCAAGATCTTCAGCAGACAGCGGAGGCCCTCTGAGGGGCCAGGCTTGCCGAGTTGCCAGCTTCCTCGAGGTCCCTCACTTTGCACTCTCCCCAAGTCAAACAGGCCAATCCCGTCCCACCCTCAGGCCTTGCACTGACTGCTCCCTGTGTGGAAATCCCTCTTCTTAGTACCCTCCTCCCCTTCTGTCTTTCCACTCCTTATCACCTCCTTCAGGAAGTCCCCACCCTTGCTTCCTGTGGTGGTAGCAGGTATACAAAGTGGGGTGCTCATCCAGCCTCCCCGAGGGCAGGTCCTCACCCCACCGACCAGTGCAGCTCAGAAAATGACAGTGCCTTCCTTGTCCTTTCTCTGCTGGCCCCATTTGCAGTTCGAAGGTCGGAAGTACTGCGAGCACGACTTCCAGATGCTGTTTGCTCCGTGCTGCGGGTCCTGCGGTAAGGCTTCCACGATGCCTGGGAAGTGGGGATGCGAGAGTAGGGGGCCCCTGTGCTCATCACCTTCCCAAGCTCTGGGAGCGGCACCCTGGGGCCAGGCAGAGCCATGTAGGGGGCCCTGTCTGAGCAGTGGCCTTCGGGCCCCTGTGCTCATCACCTTCCCAAGCTCTGGGAGCGGCGCCCTGGGGCCAGGCAGAGCCGGGCGGGCTCCAGTGCAGGAACTCTGGAGGGGGAGGGCACAAGGCCAGCAGGGACATCTCTCCTCCAGGCGAATTCATCATTGGCCGTGTCATCAAGGCCATGAACAACAACTGGCACCCTGGATGCTTCCGCTGTGAGCTGTGCGACGTGGAGCTGGCTGACCTGGGCTTTGTGAAGAACGCAGGCAGGTGAGACGGGCCTCACCACAGGCCCAGGCCTGGTCCAGGCGCCTCGGGCTGCCAGTGGGGCTGCCACCCCCGCCGTCCCTGTGAGGCGGGCAGGAGAACTCTCTCTGGTTTACGGGTGACAACGGAGGCTGGAGAGTGAGGGGTCAGGAATCGGGGTTGCCCCAGGCTCAGGGCTGCTTCCTGGAGCAGGCTGACGGTAGACAGCCAGCAGGCAGGCAGCCGAAGCCGGAGCTGTTGGTGCAGTGTGAGAATGAGGAGTTGTGAGTTAAGCTCCTGCCTGCCTGGCCACCCAGGCTGCAGCCGTCCCCCGTCCTCAGACCCCACGGGGGCTGCTGGGAGAAAAGCACTCAGTTGGGGCCCAGCGGTGCTCCAAACTTCAGGCCCGGGTTCCCTTAGCAGGCTAAACTGTCCCCTTCCACGAAGACCTGCTCTTTCTCCTCTTCCTCCCCTCCCCTCACTGTCCCTGCACCCCACCCCCGCAGCCAGGACCTCCCTTCCCCCTGCCCTGCCCTGCCCTCCCCTGCCCTGCACCTGTGTTTCCCTCCCTTGTCGCAGCGGAGGCCGTGTCCCTGCACCCAAAGGCCTGCTCACTTCCCGCTCCTCCAGCGGGGCTCACAGCTCTGGACCTCTCTGGTCCCTTTCTAATGGCTCAGGCGAGGTGGCCCCTGGTTCAAGGCACCCTGTCAGCCTTCACTGCACAGCGACTCCCTGAAGCCCTTCCCAGTGACCAGCCTGTTCCTCCACCTCTTCCCCCCGCCCAAGCTGCTCAGGGATCCCGCAGCCTGCACTGCCCTTCCCACTTCTCTCCGGGTGCCCAGGAACCCATGGGGTCTCCTACCGCATGGCTGTGCTGTCCCAGTTCCCCTTTTTCCACCCGTCTCTCTATGGCGGGCTCCTTTGGGGCTTTGCATTTGGCCCAGATGGCATATCTGTGCTGGGTAATCCAGATGTAGGCCTCTAACCTAGACCTCTCCCTCGGAATACCCCATTGCCCACATGCCATCTCCACAGTGTCTGGCAGGCATCCCAAATGCCATAGAACCCAACAAGCCAACTTTGAGTTTCTCCTCTGCTGGCAGTCAGGCCTCACAGAAGCACACACCTGCCTTGCTAGCAACACCTCAGTTGTCTGTCTGCCCCCCGCTTCCTCCCTTATCTGGGCGCTGGGCACCATCTCCGGCCCTGTTGGAGCCCCACTTCCTAACACTGCTGTAGTGACCTTGTCCGTCTGCCTGCTCCTCCAGAGACATGTGTTGTTCATCCTGGTGTCTGCAGGGTGCTCACTAGGAGCCTGAGTGTTGAGTGCTGATATGAGTGGCCTTGAGGGGCAGACAGTGCAGCAGGGTCCCCGAGCGTGGGCCTAAGCTGCAGCTCACGCTGGGACTCCTGCTCTAGTGTTTGCTGGAAAAATCCAGAAGAGGCTGGACTTGTTCAGGAAAGTAAAGTATTGCTGTGGTGACAGGCAGGTGGGGCACCCTGAAGCCCACAAGGCAGAACGTCAGCGTCTGTGCGGGGCGGGCCGGCTGTGGCGCCACCAGAACCACAGTGCACACTGCTGCCTGCGCCGCCACTTTGCCGTTCTTGGGTCGGAAGGGAGAGAAGTTCTGGGGAGGGAGTTGCATTAACCAAACAGAATAACTTTCAGTTATTAAAGTACAGTTATGTTTCTGATCAGTATGCACGCATGCTAAGTTGCTTCAGTCGTATCCAACTCTTTGTGACCTGGACTGTAGCCTGCCAGGATCCTCTGTCCATGGGACTTCTCAGGCAAGAATCCTGGAGCGGGTTGCCATTTCCTTCTCCAGAGGATCTTCCTGACCCAGGAATCAAATGCAGGTCTCCTACATTGCAGGCAGTCTCCTGCATTGCAAGCAGATTCTTAACCAACTGAGCCACCAGGGAAGCCCTTATGATCAATATAACCAAGTACATAAAAGGACCCGTGAGGGGCATACAGGCCACCCTCTAAGCAAAACACCTCACAGCTTGGCCAGCCAGGCGAAGACCTCTTGGGGAGGAGTGGGACCCTGCCCCTGCTGGGTCTGGGTTAGGGGGAGATAGATTCGTGGGCCAGTCTGCGTGCCCCCCACAGCCGGCAGTGACAAAGCTGGGCTTCCCGTGATGGCGCCCCATAGTCTGTGCTCGCCCAGGACTCAGGAGGGACAGGGCAGCTGCTGAGAAGCACTGGGGATTGTCGGCACATGCAGGTCTGTGTGTGGCAGGAGGGACCCACAGGCCCTGTGTTGCTGGACGTCACCTGCAGATCACCCTGAAACGTGCTTAGAGTGTTTGGCTCTCGTGTACTGCCTGTGTCCCCTAAACACAGGGGCCTTTGGGAAAGGGGGCACAAAGGGAACTCAAAGCACCTTGCACTTGAGAGGAAATCTCTAGACACCTTCTCCTGACCCTCCACCGAGCGCCGTCCCCACCCGTGCCCCCTCTTCTGGCAGGCCGTTCCCCTGTCTCCTGAGTTCTCTCTGCCAAGCTTCGCAGCCATGTGTTTCTACTGTGAGGAGGCCCAGAGCCTTGCAGAGGGCACTTGGGAAAGAAAGACGCTCATTGTTCAGAAATGTTCCTCTGGCCTCCTTGCCCCTCACCGGGGGAGGCGGGGTGGGATCCAAGTCACTGAGTGTCTCGTGGCTGTGAATGAGCAGGGTCAGCCCAGTCCCCGCAGAGGAGCGGCCGTCTGGGCGCTTTGGTGCTGCCTCGCCAGGGATCTGCTGACAGCCAAGACAGAACTCGGCGCTGGGTGATGAGTTCGGACCTGGAGCAGGTGATGGTGACCGCCGAGGTTTCGGTTTCTTTTCTCAAAGGAGGTGGGCTCCTCCTCGGTGAGTCTGCGGGGTGGTCCTTGTGGGGTTAGGGAGGGGGCGGGGCCCAGGCTCACAGCTCCGACCTGGCGCTCAGCGAGCTCTCGTTGGTCCTCCCGTCGGCACTGGGCGGCGGCCCTGGGAGCCGCTTGCCACACAACAGGCTGCACAGGGCATCTCGGAACTTCTCGGCCACGAAGAAGTACATGACGGGGTCGAGCGCGCCGTTGAGGCTGGTGAGGCAGGAGGTGATGCGGTTGCCGAGCGCCAGCGCGCGCTGGGCGGCGCACGAGGTGCGGTGGCCGCGGTAGCGCAGCACGTAGATGGAGCGGTGGACGTGATACGGCACGAAGCAGATCAGGAAGATGGCCAGCACCGCCGCGATCATGCGCACTGCCTTGTTTTTGAGGCGCCGCTCCACGCGTGGGCCCTGCCGCAGGCTGCGGATGATCAGCAGGTAGCAGGTGACGGTGGTGACGAACGGGAAGGTGAAGGCCACAGCCAGGGACGCCAGGGCATGCTGGGAGGCCTTTTCCCTGTACAGCTGCAGGCAGACCACCGTGTTGTTGGTCCGCACGGTCTGCGGGCTCACCAGCAGCGGGGCCATGGCCACGGCCACCACCACCCAGAGGAAGGCGCAGGCCAGGTGGGCGTGGAGCGGCCTGCGGAGCTTGAGGGACTTGACGGGGTGCACTATGGCCAGGAAGCGGTCGGCGCTGATGCAGGTGAGGAAGTAAATGCTGGCATACATGTTGAGGTAGAAGAGGAAACCCGTGAGCCGGCATGGGATCTCCCCGAACGGCCAGTGACTCCCTGAGAAGTGGTAGACCAGGCGGGTGGGGAGGACCAGCACGCAGGACAGGTCGGCCACGGCCAGGTGCATCAGGAACACGTTGGCCGGGGTGCCGGACTTGTGATCCCGGATGAAGAGCCACAGGGCCAGGGCGTTGCCCACAAAAGCGAGGATGAAATCCAAGAGGTAGAAAGAGGCGAAGAGGACGTTCTCCAGGGGCGTCTCTTGGCCGCATTGCTCCATAGGGGCCAGGGAGGAGT
Source organism: Bison bison bison (assembly GCF_000754665.1). NCBI lineage: Eukaryota > Metazoa > Chordata > Mammalia > Artiodactyla > Bovidae > Bison > Bison bison. The sequence goes on along the minus strand of NW_011494660.1, from coordinate 298,250 downwards.
TGGCCAGTAGCCCTGGGGAGGCCACCTCGAGGCCATTCATGCTTCAGCCAGAGGCAGAGGCACTGAGCCTGGAGGGAACAAGCAGACACCCCAGCTTCAGAGAGCCTGGGACAAGCGAGGCATCACCCTCTGTAGACATGAGCTCTTGGAAGCCTTTAGTACCTGCCGACCCCTAACCCCTTAATAGGCTGTTCCATGCTCGGCATTGCCTCAGGGGCTACAGAGCACCTCCTGTGTCCAGCTGGGGGTGGGCAAGTGTCACAGTCGTGTCGGACTCTTTGCGATCCCATGGACTGTAGCCTCTGTCCATGGAATTCTCCGGGCAATATTGGAGTGGGTTACCATGCCCTTCTCCAAGAGTTCTTCCCCACCCAGGGATGAAACCCTTTCTGTTTTATGTTTTGATTTTTTTTTTTTTTAACCTCAAGGCATGTCTTAGCTCCCTGACCAGGGATCGAACCTGCACCCTCTGCTTTGGAAGGCTGCAGAAAGCAAAACCAAAACCAGGGCCTGGGTGCCAAACTAATGCTGGGGTCAACTCCCCACTGTGCGGCCGTGTCCCTGTAGAGCATGGAGAGCTCTGGGCAGAGCCCTGGTGTTCCTGAAAGCCACCTCTCAGGCCTAGGGGATAGAGTCAGCACCGCAGGCAGAGAGAGCATGGTGGCCTGTCTGTCTGTCTGAGGCCCTGGGGGGTGTGAGGGCTGAGGGAGGGGCCCGCATCTTCTGTCTCTCTCCCCTGTGTGCTGTCTAACCGGTGGGGTGCATGAGTCCCCTGAGCCCTGCTTCTCGTGGGTGGGGCACTTAGGCCTGAGAGCCCAGTGCGGGGGGTTGGCCAACGCCTCCTCAGCATCAGGTGAGCCCTGCTCAGCCTCCCTGACCCACCTGTCCACTAGGTCCCCCATGCTCCCAGCACCAGCCACGGGAGGGCCTCACGAGCAATGCAGTGTCCTGCTCTGTCTACAGCACCCGAAGGCCGTCCAGGCCAGCAGCCAAGGTCGTGAGCTTTTTGAACTCAGCCACCAGCCCTGCTTTGGGCATATTAGTGGGCGGAGACTTGTGTCTTAGAAAGACAAGTGTCTTAGACTTGTGCCTGTGGGTCCAGGCCTGCATTGGGTGTTTTACTACCTGGAGTAGTTTAACTAGAGCTTCCCTGGTGGCTCAGACAGTAGAAGTATCTGCTTGCAATGCGGGACACCCGGGTTCGATCCCTGGGTGGGGAAGATCCCCTGGAGAAGGAAATAGCAACCCATTCCAGTATTCTTTTCTGGAAAATTCCATGGATGGAGGACGCTCATAAGCTACAGTCCATGGGGTCGCTTTAACTATCAGGAGGCAGATTCTTTTCCAGGAGAGGAAGAGCCATATGTCCCAGAGGTGGAGAGACTGGCCGTGGTTTTCTGGCCAAGATCTGCAGCCCCAGAGAGGCCAGGACCCAGGGAGGCAGCCTGTCTCTGCCCAGCCTTGCCCACCTGGTTTACCCTCAGCATAAACCAGGGGGCGTGGCTCGGAGCCCTCCTGACCTTGGAAACAAACCGTTTCTGTCTGGTGACCCCAGTTCTGAGTGGGTCACCGGTGGTCCCTCCGCAACAGACAGAGTGACAGATTTCCCATGTTGATTTTGGTCGACTCAGGAGATTCACAAAGGAGAGGAAAGGTCCAAACGCCCTGCCTCCCCCAGGCCTTGGACAGGTGTGGGCAGGAGAAGGCCAGATGGCATGCAGCCCGCAGCCCCACGTGGGCTTGGGGGGGCAGCTGCCCGTTTCTTCTCAGGGCACCTCTGCCTACAGTGCAACTTCAGGGGCTCCCCTGAACCCTGCCTCTCAGCAGCCACACTCCCTGCCTGTGGGCCACAGAGGGGGCAGGAGAGGGGCTCACAGGAGCAGCGGGGATGGAGCGGGAGCAGCAGTTGCACACACAAGCCACAGGGGACCTGGAGCAAGTTCTCTGTAAACTCCTCCTGTCCTCGGGTCCTCTCCTTTTAATGACCAAGATAATAGTCCTGGCGGGGGCTGGCAAGTGCTCCGGGAGCACGGGGACGTTAGCGCTGGCAGTCCCTGAGTATGAGGCTGGGCGCCATCCCCAGGTGTGGGTTCCCGAAGTAGACGGAGCAGGGCCAGCGGTTCAGACTCTGGCAGCTAGGAGGGCAGGAGGGCAGTGTGGGTGGTGAGGAGCTGTCGGGCCAGGCAGCAGCTTGACCCTCCGCTTCATGCCTCATTAACCACCACTGGGGTCCCTGGGCACCCCTGGCACCCCCGCTGCCCCACAGGTGGCTGAGCAGGAGGAAGTCAGGGGTGGTGAGCATCTGGCCAGTCATTCTCAAGCCAGCGGAGACGCTCGCCTGATCACATCACGTTTTGATTATTGGAGAGATCCAGGGATGTCCCCTTGCCCAAATCTCTCCTGGACCCAGAGTGGTTCAGGTTCCCTAAATTTCTAATACAGAGATTATTTCTTGTTGCTCCCAAGTGTGTGTGACCTGAGGCAGTGGGGGAGGCCTGGAGGCCAAGTGAGGGAGGGGTCTTGATGGGGATGGGGAGGGGCTGAGCTGGGTACCCTCCACTCTGGGCTGCTCTGAGGCCCAGACTCTGCCCACCCCCCTGGTGGTACAGTCATCACCCAGCCCCTCCGTGAGGTCTGCTCACAGGTACTGACCATCTTCTCTGCCCGTCGCGAGGCAGGCCTGCCTGGGCACTGCCCACCAGTCCTCAGGGGCAGATGTCCACTGCCTCATTTTACAGATGAGGAGGCTTATTTTACAGATGGAGGCTCAGCATCAGCTAACTTGCCCAGGGTCGTTTGGCCAGGGCAACAGCCCAGGGGTAGGAAGCCAGATCCGGAAGACCCAGCAGGGACAGCCAACACCTCTGCCTGCTTTTCCTCCAGGGGCTGATGGGTCCCTGCTGCCAGGGCTGGTGTGGAGCTGCCTCCCAGGCTCAGTGCCTCCCCCGCGGGCCTGGCCCCAGGCACAGCGACACAGTCTGCACCACCCTTTGTTCAAGAAGCAAGGCTTTCCAGATGGTGACAGTAGAGCAGTGGCCTGAGCGTGGGGCCCTGCGTGTGCTCAGGTGGCACCCGTGGACTGCCTGGCACCTGGCTTTCTGCTCTTGCCCAGGCCTTCTGAGTCCCACCACTAGGCCGCATGCCCCGTGCTCTCTTTGGGTGCAGACTTGATTTCAGAATGCTTTCAGGCTTGTGTGAGGTCTGTTGCGTTTTCTCCACCCTGCCCCTGTGTTATGAGTTTTGGTGCTGGTTTTGGAGTAGGTCTGGGGGGGCTCCTGCTCCTCTCCACGTGTCCCTAGAAATGCCTGCTCTCACTGTCTCTCGACGTCTCACTCTGCTCGGGGCAGGGCGGCTGGGGGGCGTGGGGCCCCCGACCACGGAGCAGGTGCAGGGCTCGGCCTCTGTGAGGGAACATGGGCGGGTGTGTAATGGGAGGAGGCTGAGGTGGCAGGAGGTCTCTTGGTGTTGCCGGCACCTGTCCCTCCTGCCTCCTCGTTGGGCCCCTCCAGGTGCCCTGGCTAGAGGAGAAGAGTGTAGGGGCATCGCTGCAGCCATGGGGCCACAGACTGGGCACCCACTCTTCTTTTAAAAGCCCCCACAGTGAGACAGGAGCACCGCCCATGGGCTGCTCTAATTCAAACCAGGGAGGCCTCGGTAAATAGGTTGAAGCGAGATGGCAGAGATGGCCCTGCTCTGCTGGGCCCGCGCTTGCCCCGCACCCCCGTGTCCACCTCCCCAGCCCTGCCCTTGCCTCTCACAGCAGGTCTGGGGCAGCAGGTGGGCTGCAGCCTGTGGGTGGGTGGTGGCTCCGTGCGGCCGTGGTAGAGGCCGGCTGGCTATTTAAGGAGAGACGGGGAGGCTGCACCCCCTCGGGCCCTGAAAGGCTGCTTCATTCCTGAGGGGTCCCCTGTGTGGTGGGCCACTCCTCTGGCTGCCTCTGCTGCCGCTGGGCTGTGAATATTCCAGTGTGTCCCAGCAGCCCCCTGCCCCCCAGCTGGGCCGCCGAGCATCACAGAGGCCGAGTGTGTGACTGTCTGCGTGTGACTGTCTGCGAAGCCGTGGAGTGGGCGCCGGCTGGGTGGGGGGCTTGGCTGGGACCGACAGACAACAGGACGTTTCAGAACAGGGTAATTTCCTATCA
>NW_011494660.1:289345-293987 GCF_000754665.1 Bison bison bison | reverse complement strand
CCCCAAGCCTGCACTGGCCATCGGCGGGGGAGGGGGTCTTGTGAATGGGGAAGGGTGGGAGGCCGAGGAGTCTTATTTGGTCAAATGAGAGGGGATTCTTTCAGGACACTTGCTGTAGGGTCCTTGTGTCCTGCCCTGTATAATGAGGCCCCCTTTGGGTGTGCGGAATAAATCATGGCCTTTATCTCCAGCAGGGCCCAGCTGCAGGCTGCCTCATAATGGGGCGCTGTCTGTGTCTGTGGGGACCCGGAGGCCTGGCCCTCGTCTGTGCAGGCTCCTCCTCTGGACAGGAGGCCTGGGAACAGAGCCACTGCTGCCTGCCCCGTGCTGCTCCCCCAGGGCTCCTCCTGGGAGTCTGGGGGGTGGCTGTTTGCATGTCACCAATGGCTACTCCAGCAAAGTTGGTTCTCTCTGTCTTTCCCAAAACGATACACCCAGTAGCACAGGTCACCAGATCACTATTACTTGTTTCAAAAGACTTTACAACTTTTTAGTTAAGATGTTTAAAGATGTACATGCTATCACTGGGAGGAACCTCCCACAAGTACTCTCTGAAATGTCTTCTTTCATGCAGTCCTGTGCACTTGGGATTACTGCCCATTTTACAGACGAGGAAACTGAGGCTCAGAGAGGTGACCTGACTGGCCAACCACAAACCAGTGAGCCAGGATTTGGACTCAAGCATGTGTCGCTCTAAAACTTAGGCTGCACGTGTGTGTGTGTTGTTTTGTCCTCTTCTTCTGTTGCACCTCAATGGTAGAATTCCTAGGTTCCATCTTCATTCTACCTTGGAAAAACTCTACTGGTTGTCCTTAGATCTGGTGCTGGGATCAGGTCCGTTGAAAAGATATTTCACATCTGAGGTTCCCCTGAGAGAGCGGGGTTCCTCAGTTCTGTCTTGCTCCGGAGCTGGTGGGGTGTGAGGCTCCCTCCCCACTGTGGCCCAAGGTAGCTGTCTAGGAGAACTGGCTCATGGTGGCTTGAAACACGGGAATCTGCGGCTTCCCTGAGTGCACATGTCTGTTGTTGGATGATTGATGACAGTGTTTAAGGGCACAGGGTGTTGCAACCAAATTTTGGGGAGTTGCGCTCATTTCTGTAAACTTTGAGGCAAAAATCTTTCCATATGGGTTGAATGTTGTCCTGCTGCTAAGAGGACTCTGAATCTGAGAGTTAATCTTTTAAGGAGACTCCCTGTGCGTGCTCAGATGCTCAGTTGTATCAGACTCTTGGCGATCCCATGTTCTGTAGCCTGCCAGGCTCCTGTGTCCATGGGGTTTCCCAGGCAAGAATACTGGAGTGGGTTGCCATTTCTTCCTCCAGGGGATCACCCCAACCCAGGGATCGAACCCGAGTCCTCTACATCTCCTGCATTGGCAGGTGGATTCTTTACCTGACCTGCCTCTAAAAGAGGCCAACGCTGGTATCAGGTGGGCAGGAGGCTGGTGGGAGGGTTGGGGGCCTGGAAAAGGGAGGCAGGAAGGCCCAGATGCCGAGAGCACCGGCAGATCAGGTGGCAGGTGGGGGACGGGAGCAGGGCACTGCAGCCTTTGTATGAATGCATCTTTGCCCAGGGACCCTGAATCTAAATCCGTGCTGCCTGTGAGGCCCAAGGAGACAGAAACCATGTTGATTTCTCTCAGTAGAGACCACAGCTGTCGCCCAGAGGAGAAAGTACCATCAGAAATTACTCGGAGGTCTTTACAAAAAAGACTCTGTAATGACAGTTCCTAGGTCTGGGGGCCTCCATCTGGCACAACCGTGCTTGTCTTTGGAGACAGAGCGAGCCTGTAGACGTCTGGGTTCCTCTTTGTTGGGAGGACCCCTGAGGAAGCAGGCCCCGAGTGCCCGAGGGGCCTGGCACTCCTTGGCTCCTTGACTGGGCACAGTGGGATGGTAACACACTGCACAGTTACTCGTATGTGTTCAAAGATATTTGAAAAATAAAGCGAATTTTTGAGCTGCTCTTGTCCACGTGATGTCCTAGGTTCAGGAAAAGCATAAAGAAGAAAAACACCACGTTTGCCTTGCTGTCCAAAGACGTCAGCTCCAGCTTGCTGCCGTGTCTCCTTCTGCTCTGTCCTGTGCCAAGGCTCCTGTTAGAGGGCTCACCTGTGGCCTTCCCAGCAGCAGGATTGTTGGCTGACTTTTCTGGGCCACTGGGCTGAACCCCCAAGGCTTCCCGGCATTTGTTTGGGCTGTGCGGGTGAGGGTGTTGTTGTTCAGTCGCTCAGTCGTGTCCGACTCTTTGTGACCCCATGGACTGCAGCATGCCAGCCTTCCCTGTCCTGCACCAACTCCCAGAGCCTGCTCAAACTCATGTCCATTGAGTCGGTGATGCCATCTAACCACCTCATCCTCTGTCGTCCCCTTCTCCTCCTGCCTTCAATCGTTCCCAGCATCAGGGTCTTTTCTAATGAGTCAGCTTTTTGGATCAGGTGGCCAAAGTATTGGAGCTTCAGCTTCAGCATCAGCCCTTCCAATGTATTGATTTTCTTTAGGGTTGACTGGTTTGATCTCCTTGCAGTCCAAGGGACTCTGAAGAGTCTTCTCCAATACCACAGTTTGAAATCATCAATTCTACAGTGCTCAGCCTTCTTTATGGTCCAACTCTCACGTCCATACACAACTACTGGAAAAACCACAGCCTTGACTAGACCTTTGTCTGGGGTGTTCAGGGATGTCTTCTCCAGGGAGGTGGCCCAGCTGTCTGGGGGAGGGTGCTGCGGAGGGGCGGCTGTATTCCTCACACCTGCCTCACTCCCCACAGACACCTGTGCCGACCCTGTCACAACCGCGAGAAGGCCAAGGGCCTGGGCAAGTACATCTGTCAGCGCTGCCACCTGGTCATCGACGAGCAGCCCCTCATGTTCAAGAATGACGCCTACCACCCTGACCACTTCAGCTGCACCCACTGCGGGTAGGGCGAGAGCTGCATGGAGGTGGGACAGCCACCCAGGGCAGTTATGGGGCTGGAGAGGAGGACCAGGTGGGCAGAGGAGCGACGGGAGAGTGGGTGCAGGGGAAGGTAGAATGGGGGCCCGGGGGCAACCGTGCAGGAGACTCCTCTCTTTGGGGCTCCGTTCAGGGAGGACTGGAGACTCAGAGTTGCACAAAGGACGAGAGAGGAAGGAGAGGCTGCAGAGCCCTCCCTCGGGTCTGTCCCAGATGCCCAGTCTGATCTAGGGGCGGAGGGGTCAAGAACAGATCTGTGCCAAACACAGGACTCCTTCTGCGAAAGCTGAACGGGAATCCCATGCCCCGGGGCGTGTCTGGGGCACAGGAAGTCTCCAAAGAGAGCAGAGATGAAAGCACCGCCTGCCTGAGGGGCTCTGCAGGGACAGAGCTGGAGTTGGGGGCTGTCCGGAAGCTGCTTCCTTGGGTCTGCAGGGGCGGGAGCTGGGCAGCGCCCTTACCGGGGGCTCTGCATTGTCTTCCAGGAAGGAGCTAACCGCAGAGGCCCGGGAGCTGAAGGGCGAGCTCTACTGCCTGCCCTGCCATGACAAGATGGGGGTCCCCATCTGCGGGGCCTGCCGCCGGCCCATTGAGGGCCGGGTGGTCAACGCACTGGGCAAGCAGTGGCATGTGGAGGTGAGTGAGGCCGGTGTGGACAGCAGGTGGGGGCCCCGGCTCACACTCACACTCCCTCCCAGCCCTGGGCCGTGCGGCCGGCTCCCAGAACTGACCTTCCTCTTGGGTGCTGCCCTTCCTGGCCCCTGGACGGGGACAGGTCAGTCCCTGGGGCCCAGAGACCTGGGCACACAAAGCATGGCCAAGCAGGCACACCACCCCCCAATCTTCCTTTCCCTCCTGGCCTTCTAGAGGATTCCAAAGTCCTGAGACACCCCCACCCATCCTCCCTTTCCTGGTCTTCTAGAAGATTCCAAAGTCATGAGAACGCCTTGGGGACACAGGTCCGGGGCGCCCTGTGGGATTGTGGTTGATGGAAGTGGCTGTGTGTACTGTGCAAACGGGAGCTCAGCCCACCTGCGGGCAAGATGGTCAGGTGTGTCCCACTGGGTCACACTGGGGGCTCCACTGGGGGCTCTGGCACTCACAGTCACTATCTGGAAGAGAGGCATGCAAGCCCGTGGCTAGGCCAGCTCTGTGTCCCACAGGCTCTGCCTTGGGTGGCCCCTCTGTGAGGGTCCTGATGTGGCCCCTGGCCCCCAGCCCTCCATGGGAAGGTGAGTCATCACACCCAAAAGCCTCCCTGAGTAGGAAGACGTGTCCGGTGACTCTGGGCTTGTAGAGACAGAGGAGTCTGCGGGAGTGCAGCCCTCTGTGCTCCAGGCACCTCACCAGCACCTGACCCCTTGGGCTGCGGGTGCCTAGCAGCGAGGAATGAGGTCTGCTGAGCAGGGTCAGCTCATGGAGGTGTCGGTCCCACGGCCCTCCTGTGGGTCCATCCCATCAGCCTCTGGGCTGCCTCCTGGGGTCACTGCGGTCTCCTGGGGAGGTGGCTCCTGCTCCGACTCTGCCATCCCTGCCCCTCGCCCCCCTCCCCAGCACTTCGTCTGCGCCAAGTGTGAGAAGCCGTTCCTGGGGCACCGGCATTATGAGAAGAAGGGCCTGGCCTACTGTGAGACCCACTACAACCAGGTGCGGCTTGAGGCAGGGCAGTGGGATGTTGTGCTGCGGG
>NW_011494660.1:288622-288945 GCF_000754665.1 Bison bison bison | reverse complement strand
ATGGGGCAGCCTCCTCCCCTGGGAGCCCCCATGGTGGGTGCTGAGTGGGGGCTGTGCCACAGGCCTGTGTGCTGAGTGTCTCGGGACCTGGGCAGCCCCTGTGACCTCAGTGTCTCCGTTTGGGAAATGTGCCCTGTGGCCAGGCCTGTCGTGGGGACTGAGTGAGATGGCATGTGGAGTCCTGGGCTCTCGGGGTGACCTGCGGCAGGCCCCCTCCCTCCTACCAGGCCCAGAAAAACCGCCCAGACCGCGCCCCTCAGGACACCAGGGTGGCGGAGGGGCCTTACAGGGGGCAGCACCTCCACCTGTGTTTCCTGGGAGGG
>NW_011494660.1:283681-288302 GCF_000754665.1 Bison bison bison | reverse complement strand
TGCCCCCGGGCGGGAAAGGAGCCACACAGCGGAGACCCACACAGCACCCCTCTCCTCCCCTTCCCGCTCCTGGAGCCTGCTGGGGTCTCCTGTTGGAGTTGGCTTTCCGTGGTTTCTCCCCTTCATTGGGCCTTACCCTGAACGCCCACTGACATCGGCCCCTGGGGATGCAGTGGGCACAGGGGCAGCCCCCACCCCGAGCAGGGAGGTCCAGGGACCCTCAGGGCCCAGTGGGAAGAAGAGTCACACTGAACTTTGGGGAAGGAAGAGCCCGGAGCAGCACGCTCAGAGCCAAAGGAAGCAGACCTCCTCGGAGAATGAAAGGGGCAGGACAGCTGGAGCTGGAGCCTGGTTTCCCAGGACAGCAGGGAAGGTTCTGGAGTGTCAGCATTCAAGAAAAGTCTCTGGGCAGAAAGGGAGGCCTGGAGGCCCATCTCCTACCTCCAGAGGTCTACCGTGACCTCTGGCCACAAAGTCACGCCCAGGGCGGGGGACAGGCTGCTGTGTGGGAGGCGGCCTGCTCCGGGCCCAGAGGAGACCCCACCCCTCCTGACCACTGCCCGTCCTCCCCAGGAACAAGTTTGTGGAGTTCGACATGAAGCCCGTGTGTAAGAGGTGCTACGAGAAGTTCCCGCTGGAGCTGAAGAAGCGGCTCAAGAAGCTATCAGAGCTGGCAGCCCGCAGGGCTCAGCCCAAGTCCTCGGGCCTCCACCCTGCCTGAGAGGCCCGCCCACCTGGCTGCTTCCTGCTGGGTGCTCCTCTGCTGCCTGAGGCTTCACTCTGCACTTGGGCTCCCTGAACCTGCGGCATCTCGCTCCTGTCTCTGTGCTCAGCATCCCTCCTCCTCCCCGCCACCTTCGAGCATCCCTTCTCTTCCTCCTCCCACGAGGCCATGGGGCAGGGGCCTGGGTGTAGTGAACGTGTGACAGGCCCACATCCGCAGTTTCGGCCCAAGGTCCTCCAGGGCCAGGAACAGATAGGGGCCGGTGCCACCTGACTCAGCCTGCCCTGCCCTGGCCTGTCCTGTCCCATCCCTGCAGGAGGCCTCCTGGCAGCGTGGCCAGCCTCCGCCCCTCGTGGCACAGATGGAGCCCCCAGCCGGGCAGCCGCCCTGGGCCCTAGGCCACGTGGGTGAGGGCCCTCCGGTAAACTGTCCTATCCAACTGTCCTATCCCCACCACGTGCTCACTCAGTCAAGGAGGATCCCAGGACCCAGACCAGGCTGGCACATCCTGCACTTCACCCCACACAGCAGCTGGAGGGGCCTGGCGCACCCCGCCTCTGGGGCACATGCTGACTCCCTGGGTGCAGTCTGGAGCCAGGAGGCAGTGGGCCCCAGTGGGTGGTTCGTTCCTGCCCTCCAGGAAGGATGTTACACTCGCACAATGAATGAAGGCTTCTTTACACCACCGCAGGGCCTGTGTGGTTTGTGGCATCAGGGTGGACGTGCTACCTCAGTGAGAGAAAGACAAAGACCAGACTGGACAGGCATCCCAGGGCCAGGCTGCAACGGAGCCTGGAGACAAGCTCAGCAGAGACCCTCAGTCCTTGAGGGCTGGCCCCGTGGGTGGAGTTGGGGGACAGGCCAGCTGGGGCGGTCCAGGGCGAGCCCAGGCTCCACAGCCCTGCATGCAGGTCCGCCCTGTGTGTGGGCAGAGGGGCCCACAGCTCCTCCAGCAGAACCCCCGGCAGCCTCCCGTGCTCAGAGTCCTGCTGGGGACGGGGGAGAGGTGTGCCAAAGGCCCATAGGGAGTCTGAGAAGCAGGAAGGGAAGGAAGTGGAAAGAAGGGTGAGACATGAAGGAAGTCATTCTCTGAGGATGAAGCTGTCCTCCCTTGTCCCTGAGGGGATCATAGTGCTTTTTGCTTTTTGCAGAAGGAACTTTTCCTGGCCAGCACCTCCTGGATCTCCTGCCCATCTAACCCGCAACCCTCTTCTCTCATCGACACACACACCCCAGTGCTCCATGAACGTTTATTGAACATTTCTAGGGGGGTCCTCTCCATCATCCACCCATCAGCTGGGAGGCCTACCACTCCCAGTGCTGCCCTGGGCTCCTGTCTTTGCCCCTCATAGTCAGCACCCAGGGGAGGGACCCATTGGGGTGCCAAAGGGTGGGAGGGGGTGTTCTGGGGAGAGGGCAGGCCTCAGGCCCAGAGGAGGGCCCTGGGTAAGCCCCACAATGACCCCTGACTGGGGAGGGCGGCTGAGTGGGCCAGAGGACCCTGCTGCTACGGGTGGCTTGGGACTGAGCCGCGGGGGGCCCGCTGCCGGTTCACGGCGCTTATCAGCTGCTGCACATATGAGGTCAGCAGGTCATCCATCTTGTAGCCCTGCGTTAAGGAAAGGTGGGTTATAGTTAGGCAGGGCATGGACCAGGGCTTAGGGGGCCCAGCTGCCTCAGTGACACCCCAGGCAGACGTGGTAAAGAGAGAAGCAGGACTGTGTCTGGGCCCTGAGTACTCATCCCTCCTGGGACCACAAAGGCCCCTGCCAGGCCTTGATGCCCCCGAGTGACATGCCCAGCCCTCCTCGCACTGCACCTCCATCGAGTCCTCCACCAGCCCAGCCTGGCCTGTCCCTGCCAGGCGTGGGAGCCGGGCCCTCCCATGAGCAACTCACCCGGTGGCATCAGGGGTCAGGCTGAGGGAAACCTAGTGTCCAGAGCCTCTGGGCGCTTTGTGTCTGGGCTAGGAAAAGGGACCTGGGGCACTTGGAAGGCCCCTCAGGCCTGGAGCTCACCAGAGAGGTCTCACACAGCAGGCGGCTGCCCCGGCCCAGCCCCCCCAGCACCATGTGGAAGTAGGTGCTACCGCTGCTCCAGCTGGCGATCTTGTTGAAGGGGTAGGTGGTGAGCAGGTCCTGTGGCCACAGCAGGCGGGTGGGTCAGAGCCAGCCCAAGCCCAGGAGGTCTGAGGGGCCCCGGGGCTGCATTGCTGCCCCGGATCCTCTAGAGCCCAGGGCCGACGTGTAGGAGGACGGGCACCCAGCCCCCCTGCACGGGGCCCCCCCCCGGTCCTGCCAGGACCCTCTGCTACCTTGGTCTTGGGGTGGATGAGCAGGACCCCGTGCCGGTTGATGGCGATGAGGATGATGTCCGGGTGGGAGGGCTCCGAGGTTTGCTGTGGAGGGAGGGTGTCACGGGGATCACAGCCCCTCCCTGAGACGCAGCCACGCATACGTGCCCTCCCAGACCTGGCTGTGGCCCTCCCTGTGGCCTGTCTGCAGGAGAAGCTCAGGCTGCCGGGGCCAGAGCTGTGTGGGGCCTGCTTGGCCAGGACAGCGGGTCTGGGGTGCCACCTACCTTCACCTCAAAGAAGGCAGACCCAAAGGTGGGCCACCGGCAGATCCACTTCAGGAAGGCCACCTTGGCCTCCTCCACCGTCTTGTCCTTGTGCTTGTTGCAGGCCAGGAGGATGTTCTAGGGGAATCCAGGACCAGTGAGGTCTCAGTGGAGACCACAGCTTGGCTGGCCCACCACCCGAGGCTCTGCGGCCCCAGCCAGAACAAAAGCCGCTGCCCGAGGCCGGGGGTGGCAGACCCAGTCCACCCTCCCACAGCCACACGTGGGCAGGACCCCTACAGGGGCAGCAGCCAAGGGCCCCCTCCCCAGCCCCCAACAAGGACCTTCTTCCATTCCTCTGGGGACATTAGGCGCGTGAGGTTCTCAGGCACGAGTTCCCGCAGGATCTTGGGGATGCTGGCTAGCTGGGGCCGGTCATCACCAAACCTGGCCTTGAAGATTAGGCCGGCCAGGTGGATGGCATCCTCCCTGGAACACTTGTGGAACCCACGCAGGTACTTGGGCAGCTCCTGGGTGAAGGAAAAGCTGGAGTTTAGGCTCCTGCCACCCCCAGCTTTGCGCTCAGGTGGTAGCCCAGTAGAATGTAGGAAACGGAGCCTGCAGAGAGATAAGGTCCTCAGGGTTAGGTTTCCAGCAGAGGGAAGATGGCTGAGCGCCTCGCTGGAGAGCCGGGCCTGCTCTACCGCTTCGGGGCAAGGCCTAGCACTTGGCAGGCGCGGGACCCTCTGGGTCCTCCCCTCGCCGGTAGGCATGTTGCAGGTGAGGGTACAGCCACTGTCTGCAGGTGCCGCTGCCCCAGGCAGTGCTCTCCATCTGCTCCTGGCTCCAGAACCCTGACCGACCACGAGGCCCTGGGCGGGAGGTGGGTGGCCCTGGGCAAAGAGGCCATGCCCCACTCTGAGGGCAGGTGTGACTGAGCAAGAGTGGCCCCGACACCCCCAGGAGGGGCAGCCCGGTACCTGGTGGTAATGAAGGATGGTGTCTGCCTTCACATCTTTCCCAGGGGCCACGTTGAGCCACAGTTTCCGCATGAAATATACCTGATAGGGGATTGTCACAGGGGCCCCTGGGCAGGGGCAGCAGTGAGCACAGAGCCTGTCCCTGGCCAGCCAGGCTCTGAGGCTTTACCCCCCACTCCTGCACCCTGCCACTTGGCCCTCCCATGTCGCTGCTGTGTCTGCTACCATGACCTCCCCTTTGGAAAGCCCCCATACCTCTCTCCCTGGCCCCCAGCCCTTCCTCAGCCTTCAGGATGAGTGGGCGCTCCTGGATCTCCCTGCGGGGTCAGACTCCCTTCTGCCCCTGTGCACCCTTCAT
>NW_011494660.1:282452-283581 GCF_000754665.1 Bison bison bison | reverse complement strand
CATCACCCCAAAGTCCGGCCATGTGTTCCAGGCCTGCCCCAAGCCCAGCCCCTGCCCGAGCTGGTAGAGTTCTCAGGGCAGGGCCTCACTGCCTGGCCCCAGGCCTGGCCACACCCATGAGCCAGGGGACCTGAGGAGAATGAATGAATAAATGGGCATGGGCCATGCGGGAGGGTCCCGGGGAGCTGTCTGACCCTGGTCCAGGAGGCAGACAAGCTCTGCTTCACCTCATATCCCAGCAACACCCTCCTTTGTGGCCCCAGCCTGGCTCTCAGAGCCTTCTGCTCACCTTCCTTCTGGGGCTTGTTCTTCTTTACCCAGTCGGACACATGCCGCAAGGAGTCAAAGAAGAAGTCTCCCTCCTTCTGGCTGATGACCTGGGGCAGGTGGAGAGGAGGGTACAGGCAGGCAGGTGTGGGAGGCCAGGTGTCACCCTGGGGCTCTGTGACCCCTCTCGCCTGTGTGCCTGTGAACCTCGGCGGGGCTGGCCCAGTGCTGGTGGGAGACCCCCACCCTCCTTAACCGCCTTCCCTCCCGCCCCCTGGCGTGCGGGCCACACACCTTGTCTGCGATCTTGATGAAAAGGCTGCAGCCCTCCCAGGAGGCAAGCTGCAGCCGGGCGGCGATGCTGTCACAGGCATCCCGCACCCGCGTGTTGGCACCCACCTCCAGCATCTGGGCAGAGAGGCAGCCCGGCTCAGCTCTGGATAACCCTCTGAACCCTGCTGGCTAAGGCTGGGCGTGCCCTGTCCTGAGAAGGGTGAGACTACCCCTCTAGAAACCTGGCCAGATGTGTGCACTATTCTGTCACAGGGCTCACTGTCTCGGGGTACCCAAGAGGCCTGGCTGTTTCAACTTGCTCTGAGAGCCTGCAGCCAGACTGGGAACTTCCCATCATGGGCTCTGCCATCTCTAGGCCACAGTCCACTTGGGGAGGGCCGTGAGGTCATCACCCCCACTTCCCCTCCCTCCACTGCTGCCATTTAGCCAAGGTCTCCCACTGGAGGAATGGATGGCAACCCACTCCAGCACTCTTGCCTGGAGAATCCTTTGGACAGAGGAGCCTGATGGGCTACAGTCCATGGGGTCGGACAGGGTCAGACACTTAGCACGCACGCATGCACTCCCA
>NW_011494660.1:281781-282352 GCF_000754665.1 Bison bison bison | reverse complement strand
CCCAACAGCCAACGGGGCTCCATCCATAGGCACCTCATGGGCTCCCTGCTCACTGTGGCCCCAGGGCTGGGTGGAAGCCCCAAGGGGCCTCTAGGCCCTGGAACTCAGCCTCGTTGCCCAGCCTCCTGGCCTCCTCACTCCTGTGCCTGGCCTGGAAGGCCCCCCATGCCTTTGGGACATCCCAACTCCCCGCCATACTACAACCTGCCCAGGGCCAGTAGTCCCCTGCATGGCGCGGAGCTCCTGAGGGCACCCAGCACTCAGTTCATGCTGGTGGGGGCCAGCAAGAGCAGAGCAGTATTTTCACAGGAGAGGGGCTAGGAGCGCACAAGGGGAGACAGTCCATTCGAACTCACACAGCTGTGTCTGTAGGCGTCTCCCAGCCCTCCTAGAGTGACCCCAGTGGGGAGGTGCCTTGCTCTGGCTGTGAGCCCCTGGTGGTGTGGGGGGCGGGGCGGGGAGGCTCACCTCGCTCGTGTCGTTGGGCAAGTAGACCTTGTGGCAGATGCGGGAGACGTTCTGCTCAGCGGCCTCCACCTCCACCTGGTGCGGCGGCTGCTTCCGGGGCCCT
>NW_011494660.1:276543-281681 GCF_000754665.1 Bison bison bison | reverse complement strand
GCTATGTGCCATGCACACAACAGAAGCTAACCCCAGAGACGTGCACAGTGGTGCCCAGGTCAGGGCGGGGAGCTGCCCTGTGGAGGCGCTGGGCACATGGCCCATAGGAGGCGGCAGAGGCCAGCCTGGCCTCATCTCCCAGGAGCCCCGAGGTTTGAGGACACGTGGGGAGAGGACCAGGCTGGGCAGGCCACCAGTGGGCAGGGCGGGTCGTGTTCCCATCTTCACATAGCTGGGCATCGGGTATGGGCCTCTTCATGACCCAGGTGGCCACTCGTGGCCAGGAACTCTGCCAACCCCTCCAGCCTCCCCGCAGCCCTCCTGGGCCTCTCTTGTGTCTTCCTCCCTGGTGGCTAGGACCGGGTCCTATCTCCCCAGACTGACACCACTTCAGACAGGAAGCTGAGTCCGGCTCCTCTGGCGGTTGTCCCCACTGGAACATGATCCTGGGAGACTGGAGGCTCCCCCCCTCGCCCGGCACTCCCAGACCAACGTTCCAGGGGCACCTAGGAGTTGGTAGGCTCACCTCAGGACCCTCTGGATGCGGCGGCTGCAGTCAGGGGCCAGCACCTTCCTTCTCCGTGTGTCTATGAACTTCTGGGCGTGCGGCAGCAGCGCCTTGCCGGGTGGGAAGAGGCCGGTGCAGAGCCATAGCAGCTGCCAGCCCCGCTCCTCGCTGTACCTGTGGGCGGCAGCACAGGTCAGCCCAGGAGGGGCCCCTCCTGGAGGCCCGGCCCGCTAGCACTGTAGGGAGATGGGGCTCTTTGTAGGATTATCATGTGAGCAGAGGCCTGCCTGAGGCCCTGGGCAAGGAGGCCACTGCCCTGCTGCCAATGCCACCAAAGCCTTCCTGCTCACAGGAAGGGAGGGAGTGCTATCATGCCCATTTTGTGAAGGAGAGCACTGAGGTTTAGAGAGGCCAGGGGACAAAGGAGACAGGGTCGGAGAGGCATGGCTCAGGGCAAGAAGTCCCAACACCCCCCCGCCACAATGTTACAACGAAGGCTGCCTTTACGAGGTGGGGGCTGGGGGAAGGACCAAGGGGGCCCCGAGCACAGCAACCCTGTGCCCACTGCCTTCCATCCCTCCTTGCTGCCCACAGACCTCTTGGTGTTGTGCGTCAGCTGCTTCAGGATCTGGCAGTAAACCTCATCCTGCAGGACGGCCTCCTGGAGGGCTGATGAGAAGATCTGGTCTGTGAGCTCCAGGGAGGTCCAGGCCTGCCGAGAGGGGTAGTCACCCATGTACCTGAGGATGGGTGCAGCCGTCAAGGAGCAGCGCCTCTCACCACTGATCCTGAGTCTGGCCCGGAGCTGATCCCGCGCCCCCGCCGGGGCACTTCACTGCCTCCGGAGCAGCCCCCTGCCCTGAGAGGCCTGGCCCTCGGGTGGGCTGGCCGTGGGGCCCGGGCCCACAGGCTTGGCGTGGGGGTTGGGGCAGGCCGGCCGGGAAAGGATATCGATGAAGATCTGACAGGCAGCATCCCGCAGCTCAGCGTTGGCGTGGACGCGCCGGAGCAGGGGCTGTCGCAGGGGCTCGGCCGAGTGGGCCCACAGCTGCCCGCGGGTTCGGGTCAGGGGCAGCACGGCTCTGCTGACAGTCTCCTTCTCTGGGACCCTGTGGGGGTGGAGCCAGGTCAGGGTGTGTGCTGCTCCTTGCTCCTACCCACCGTGGGCCATGCACACACAGTGCAGAGAGAGCCCAGGCTTCCAGGGTGGGCCCCCACGGGGATGCCCTCCGCACCCACAGCACTCCGCTAAGAGACAGGTGGGTCATGTCAGGGTCAGAGGGCCCCCTCCCTGCCCAGGGAGCCCACGTGGGCACTGCTTCTGCTTTCATGGACCTGAGTCCCCAGGGAGCACAGAAGGGCTGGTTGGGGTGGGGCCTGGGATGGAGCAGGGTGGGCACCTAAAAAATTCATAGGAGAATTCCTCCAGGGTGTGCAGGTTCTCCTCGGGCTGCTCCTCAGGGGGAGCCTCTGTGGGCCTCCCTTCCTGGGCCGCCAGCTTCCGCTTCTCCGGTGACATGGCCAGCAAGCTCTGGGGGTGGGGGGGCACAGGTATGGGTGTCCAGAAGGCCCCACCCATGGGCTCCTCCTGGCCAGGTGTCCTCAGAGACTTGGGAGGGGCCGGGCCACAGGGCTGGACAGGCTTGGACCTACCCGTCCTGTGTCACCTGCTCTAGAACCCAGGACCAGTGACTCGATGTTTCTGAACCTGTTTCCTTTTTCTTCAGGGGGCGCTCAGGCCCACCAGGCTCCCCTCTCCTGGGGCACTTCTCTTCAGGGGTATCCCTCACCCTGGCCCTGCTGGCCTGGCCCCCCACCTCCTTCGGGCCTTGTCACTGAAGTGTCTGTCCCTCAGGGAAGTCCTCCTGGACAAGGTGAGCCCCCTCCTAGAATCTGCTCCTGTAACAAGTGCTGCTTCTTGGTGGCACTTTGCACACTTGCCATCAAGTCATCATTCATCCAAGTCTCCTTGAAGGTGGAGATTCTACGGTGTTTGATACTATATTGTGGTACAGAGCATGCAGTTGGCACTCATACATGCATTTGGGAGGCCTATCTGTCCTGTCTCCCTGGGCGGGGGCGGGGGGCGCTGGTCTTGGGGGTTAGGGTGGAGTGGTTGTCAGGGGTAGGGAGACTTGAGCCCCCTTGGGTCAGGGTTTTTAAACGACATTGAGGCAAGATGGGTTTACCCCCAGGATGCTCCCTGGTGGGAGGGATGCGCACTGATTGAGCACCTGCTGAGTGCCAGGTGACACCCCAGCCACTCACTGCACAAGCACTTCCTGCCTCTCCCAGAGGGGCGGCAGGGCTGGCAGGGCTGACATGACACCCAGGCTTTCTGGGGGGTGGGCCCAGGCACCTGAGCTAGGACCCCAGGCCTGGCCTCTCAGCCTCTTCCACAGGTGCCCAGGGGTGCCAGGCTGAGGGCAGGCGAGCACGTGAGTTACCAGCAGCTGTGCTGAGGGCTTGGTGACTGTCGGGATGGTGTAGAGGCAGGAGGTAGGCACCAGTCCCGTCTTCTCGGTCCGGTCATTCTGGGCCAGGGTCCAGTTCTCAGAGGCCAGCAGCCCCTGCTTCTTTGTCAAGATCAGCAAGTCCCCCTTCTTGAAGGGCAGGAGGGTGGAATCCTCTACAGTCACATGGACACACACAAGAGACAGAGAAGACAGTTTCCCCAGGGTTCAGTGGAGGCCAGAGGCCCTGCTGGCATCCTGTGGGTGGTCCCCTCTGACAGGTGAGGAAACAGGGACACAGAGCAGGGGGCCCAAGGCCACCCCGAGAGTGACTGGGGCTGGGATTCCCTGAGCTCAGGCACTCGGGGGGCCTGGACAGGCACAGCCGGGCAGGCAGAAGCTGGGGAGACCTGCACAGAGGCCTGACCAGGAAGTGGCCAGGGAGCTGTGAGGCAGATGGACCAAGGGGACAGAGGACTGGCAGGCTGTCACCACACCTGCCCAGGAGCTAAGTGACCCGTCTGAGCTTGTTTCCTCAGCTATAAGATGGAGAATATCACCCTTCCCTCCTAGGGCGGCTGTGAGGATGGGATGGGCCATGGGGACAAAGCTTCTGCTGATGTTTCCAGCGCAATTAAGACCCTATGCACAGCCCTCCCCTGCTCCCCTACTTTCTGAAGCCTGATTTCCAGCTGTGCTGAGGGAAGCTGTGGCCATCAACGAGACCACCAGGGCTCACCCGGCTCCCATCCCCACCCGCAAGCTAAGTGGCCCTGGACAAGCTGCGTTCCTCCTCTGAGCCGCCAATCCTTGTCTGCAACACTGGATAACAGTGGCTGTGGGGATGGTGTGCACTGCACGGGCTGGTGACCTGGCTGGCTCTCCCCCTGCTTCCAGAAGAAGGGCATCCCTCAGTGCCCTTCACTTTGGAGGGGCTGAGAGCCCTCCTGAACTCCCTTATCTTGCAGGAGGGAGGGCCTTGCCCATGGGTGACCCTGAGTGCTTTGTGGCCTCTCCCTCTCTCTGCTCGAGTCCCTGCCCTCCGCCTGCTTCGTGACCACCAGGGCCTGGCACAAGCAAGCCGCCCTCCAACCACCCACATGAGTGGCCCCTCACCAGCCCCCTCCCCACCTGGCTGGGTACCTGTGGCCTTCCTGTCCTGCAGGGCCATGGCGAACACGGACCTCTCCTTCAAGCCCTCCAGAAACATGGCCACCAGCTCGGCGACGGCCACACTGCTGGGGGACCGGAACTCATACTCCTCTTCGTGCAGTGTGGACAGCATCAGCCTCTGCCCACCCCGGGCCTCCCTGAGGGGGAAAGAGGGCAATGTGACCAGAGGCCTGCCCCACCCTCCCCCTGGGTCAGCCCCTCAACAGCCTGAGGGGTGACCTGCCCAAGTTACAGAGTCCAGAGTGCCAACCATCACACCATGAAGCCCTCTTACAGATGAGGAAACTCCAGTGTGTCTGGAGCCATACAGGGCCTGGGGCTGAGCATGGATCTGCCCTAGCCCCGGACTCTCTGTGTGCGTGGGCAGATGAGCCAGAGCTTAGGGTCCTGTTCTATGGGCTTCAAAGGCAGTGGTGGTGCCAAGCCTGTCTGTGGAGTCAGCTCTGGGCAGGCAAGGTGGTGGCCAGCGTGCAGGGCCACCATGGGGCCACTGCAAAGAAAGTTGGTGCTGAGATGGAGCTCCAGCCTGGGTGAGTTTGGGTGAGCTACCCAGCCTCTGTGGGCTTCCCTGGTAGCTCAGCTGGTAAAGAATCTGCCAGCAATGCAGGAGACCCTGGTTTGATTACTGGGGTGGGAAGATCCCCCAGAGGAGGGCATGGCCACCCACTCCAGTATTCTTGTCTGGGAAATCCTATGGACACAGGAGCCTGGCGGGCTACAGTCCATGGGATCGCAGAGTAGGACGCGACTGAGCAACTAAGCACCTACCTTCTGCATGCCTGTTTATTCATCTGCAGAGTATGGAGTGATGGGGGGACTTATTGGAATAGAAGAGAGCACCTAGCACAGTCTGCCTCAGTAAGTGGTACCAGCATGTGCCCTGCACACACTGGGAATGACCTTAATGGTCATGCTACACTAGGGTGTGTTTTAACCAAGGAGGGGCTCTGGCAGGGCACAGGCAGGCCTTCCAGAAGGGCGTGGAGGCCTTCTCAGTAGATGAG
>NW_011494660.1:255460-276440 GCF_000754665.1 Bison bison bison | reverse complement strand
GGGGCAGGGTGTCTGGGGCATGCCTGGCATGCAAAGTGGTCCTCACTCTGCTCCATGCCCTGCACACACAGGCCTGTCCCTCGCTCCCTCTCCCAGACTGCTGGCACCTCCATGTGAGCAGTACCCACCAGCGAGAAGAGAAGGAACCTATAAGTGAATGGACGCCCCAAAGGCCACAAGCTTATGTGCCTCTTTCCAGGGGAGCTGGGCTCTAGAGGAAGTTTGAGAGGGCAATCGGTGGTGTGTGGACACATTGCTGACCCCAGGACAGTAGAGGGCAGGGCCTGAGCCAATGGCCATTATGCCACACATATGATGCAGTGTGAGTCAGTCGGGCCCCCAGTAACAGTGTGCCCCATCCCTCTCCTGGTCTCTCCTGGAGCCCCAAGGACTGAGGTTGTGGGAAGGAGCAGGTTTGGGGCTTCCCTCGGAGCACCCACCTGTTGGTGATCAGACTCATGACCTCGATGAAAGAGAGTTCTAGGAGCACCTTCTCTTTCTGGTCCAGGAAGTACAGCCCCTTCCAGTTAACAGCCAAGATCAGCTGAGTCTTGGGCAGTTGGGGGCCTGGCAGAAGGAGAGAGGGGTGTGAAGCCAGGGCTGGTCCAGGGTGGGGGCCCACTGGCACCCTCTTACACATCAGACACCATTACCTGAGAGTGTGGTGACTTCAAAGAGCCGAGAGAAGAGCAGCGGCCACTTCAGGCAGGCAGTGTCCACCACCTGCTCCTGCACAGTCAGTGGCCTGGCCCGCTTCTGGGTATAGGGTGCCTGCACGGAGGTTGCGATGATGAGTCACCTCCATCACTTATCCCTCAGCTAACTCCTCACCCGGTGCCCAGGGAGCTCATTTGCTGGATCATTCTGTGAAGTCTCTGCCTAAAGCCAGGCCAGTGTCCGTGAGAGTCAGGTGAGGGACTCTGGTGGGCTGGGGAGGGCCCATCACTGGTGGTTCTGATCCCCGCTTTAGAATCAGAGCTCCCAAGGGCCAGAGGGCCAGGCTGCTGCTTGCTGCCTGAGCCTGGAAGACAACGAGGGGCACGTGCAGCTGTCTGTGGGACCCCGTCTGCGGGCTCAGACGGGCTCTCAGCAACACCGGCCTCCTGGGGCTGCGTGTTGCTCCGTGCTCAAGGCCCGCATTGGTGTCTGTGTCTGTGTGTTGGTGCTCCACTCTGCCTCTCTTCTACACTTTGGGAGGCATCTTTCAGGGACCTTCACCTCAACCCCCCTCCCCAGTCCTGTCTCACCTTCCTCCCTCCCTCACCCTTGGCTCTATCTGACCTTCACCCTTTCCTCTTCCCATCTCCACAGATCTGTAACATCCAGCTGGAAAATCGCCGGCTGTAACATCCAGCTGAGCCTTCCTGTTATGATTTGTTGGATAAAATGTTGTTTCTCTTGTTCCCTCTTTAAAAGGTGGTTGGGTAACATTCATATACTGAATCAGGGGATGTAAACGGACACATCCTGAGATTTGGTGCTTTGCAACACATATCAAGGATTTTAGAACATTCATGCGTGCTCATTCACTTTAGTCATGTCTGACTCTTTGCAACCCTATGGACTGTAGCCTGCCAGGCAAGAATACTGGAGTGGGTTGCCATGCCCTTCTCCAGGGGATCTTCCAAACCTAGGGACTGAATCCACATCTCTTATGTCTTCTGCATTGGCAGGCTGGTTCTTTACCACTGGCACCACCTGGGAAACCCAACATTTGTACACTCTGAAATCCCTTTTCAAGAAATCAATCTTGATGAAATAACCATCAAGCATATAAAAGGTGTATCTACAATGAGATTCACTGCATCGGTTTAACAGTGAAAATGGGACATGACCTTAAAGTTCACCAGTGAATGAATTGTAGCTCATGAATACAGTACTATTCAGCCCTTCCTTAAAAACAGACTGGTATTTAGTGACACAGAAATAAGGGCCCAAACTATTAAGCGAAGTGAAGAAGTAGGTTTAAAGCTGTCTAATGATGATCCAATTTTTATTTTTTAAAAAGGTGTGTTTCCTAACAATGAGAAAACAGAAAGAGAAATTAAGGAAACAATCCCATTCACCATTGCAATGAAAATAATAAAATACTTAGGAATAAATTTACCTAAAGAAACAAAAGATCTATATATAGAAAACTATAAAACACTGATGAAAGAAATCAAAGAGGTCACAAATAGATGGAGAACTATACCATATTCATGGGTTGGAAGAATCAATATAGTGAAAATGAGTATACTACCCAAAGCGATCTACATATTCAATGCAATCCCTATCAAGCTACCAACAGTATTTTTCACAGAACTAGAACAAATAATTTCAGAATTTGTATGGAAACACAAAAAACCTCAAAAGCCAAAGCAGTCTTGAGAAAGAAGAATGGAACTGGAGGAATCAACCTGCCTGACTTCAGACTATACTACAAAGCTACAGTCATCAAGACAGTATGGTACTGGCACAAAGACAGAAATATAGATCAATAGAACAAAATAGAAAGCCTAGAGATGAATCCACGCCCCTATGGACATCTTATCTTTGACAAAAGAGGCAAGAATACACAACAGAGAAAAGACAATCTCTTTAACAAGTGATGCTGGGAAAACTGGTCAACCACCTGTAAAAGAATGAAACTAGAACACTTTCTAACACCATACACAAAATAAACTCAAAATGGATTAAAGATCTAAATTTAAGACCAGGAACTATAAAACTCCTAGAGAAAAACATAGGCAGAACACTCTCTGACATAAATCACAGCAAGATCCTCTATGACCCACCTCCCAGAGTAATGGAAATAAAAGCAAAAATAAACAAGTGGGACTTAATTAAACTCAAAAGCTTTTGCACAATGGAAGAAACTATAAGCAAGGTGAAAAGACAGGCTTCAGAATAGGAGAAAATAATAGCAAATGAAGCAACTGACCAATAATTAATCTCAAAAATATACAAGCAGCTCATGAAGCTCAACATCAGAAAAATAAACGACCCAGTCAAAAAATGGGCCAAAGAACTAAATAGACATTTCTCCAAAGAAGACATACAGATGGCTAACAAACACATGAAAAGATGCTCAACATCACTCATTATCAGAGAAATGCAAATCAAAACCTCAGTAAGGTACCATCTCACGCCGGTCAGAATGGCTGCTATCAGAAAGTCTACGAACAAATGCTGGAGAGGGTGCGGAGAAAAAGGAACTCTCTAACACTGTTGGTGGAAATGCAAACTAGTATAGCCACTATGGAGAACAGTGTGGAGATTCCTCAAAAAACTGGAAATAGAACTGTCATATGACCCAGCAATCCTACTGCTGGGCATACACACCGAGGAAACCAGAATTGAAAGAGACACGTGTACCCCAGTGTTCATCGCAGCACTGTTTACAATAGCCAGGACATGGAAGCAACCTAGATGTCCATCAGTAGAGGAATGGATAAGAAAGCTGTGGTACATATACACAATGGAATATTACTCAGTTATTAAAAAGAACATACTTGAATCAGTTCTAATGAGGTGGATGAAACTGGAGCCTATTATACAGAGCAAAGTAAGTCAGAAAGAAAAACACCAATACAGTATTTTAATGCATATATATGGAATTTAGAAAGATGGTAATGATGACCGTATATGTGAGACAGCAAAAAGAGACACAGACATAAAGAACAGACTTTTGGACTCTGTGGGAGAAAGCAAGGGTGGGATGATTTAAGAGAATAGCATTGAATCATGTATATTATTATATGTGAAATAGATCACCAGTCCAAGTTCAATGCATGAAACAGGGCACTCAAAGCCAGTGCACTGGGATGACCCAGAGGGATGGGATGGGCAGGGAGGTGGAGGGGGGTTCAGGATGGGGGACACATGTACACCCATGGCTGATTCATGTCAATGTATGGCAAAAACCACCACAATATTGTAAAATAATTAGCCTCCAATTAAAATAAATTAATTTTTTAAGTGTGTTTCTTGCATTCCAATCATATGCACATGTCAATTGTGTACATGTGAGTACAGCAGTCTAGAAGGATATGTACCACAGGGTTAAGAGGGATGAGCTCTTTGTTGTGATACTATTGGTGGTTTCCCTTTTTTCTTTGTGTTTGTCTTGTTTTCTGATTTATTTGTTAATGTCCACAATTTAGTGTTTACTGAAAAAATATCAGTGAAACTTATGTTCCCTTTGGAAAAAACAGTGGCATAAATTTCTTAATTCTTTATTCTCACCCTATCTCCCCTTTCCCCAAATGATGATGCCACTTCTTACTCAAGTTCATTCGGGTTCATGTGCATCTCTTGTCTCCTCTGCTAGCCCTCGTACTAGCCCTAAAAAGCCCATGGCCTCTCCCCTGTAAACGCATCCACTCAGGCTGGGAAACAACAAAAATAATCCACAAGGTTTGCTTCCCCAAATTCCTGTCCAAGGATTGTCCCCAAGAAATGATAGCGACCGCCTTGGGGAAAAAAGCTTCTGTGGTGAAGCTTGTGTGAGGAATATTAGGCAATACAATTGGGTTTCTCTCTTGCAGGACTCCTCGGAGCCTTTCCTCAGGGCTGTGCACTGTGATTCCTGAAGAGCAGGACAAAGCAAGCTGCATTCCCCCACTGCAGACGTGCACAGGACCCTTGTCTGCAAACCCACACTGAGTACCTCCTTTCCTGTGGCCGGAATGCAGACTGCATTGGTCTACCCTCCCTGCCCCGCTCTGAACTCGGGCAATGCCTGCTATCTGAGCCATGCACCTGGGACTCATCTCCTGCAGCCAGGCTGTCAATCCCTGACAAACCAGCACTGCATTGCCTTTGAACTGCCCACTGCTTGTCCTGCTGGTTCTTGGCTCCCAGTGCCACAGGGTAATTGAAGCCGGGAAGGCTTCCCTGGTGGCTCAGATGGTAGAGAATCTGCCTGCATAGTGGGAGACCCGGCTTTGATCCCTGGGTTGGGAAGATCCCTTGGAGAAGAAAATGGCTACCCACTTCAGTATAATTGCCTGGAGAATTCCATGGACAGAGGAGTCTGGCAAGCTACAGTCCATAGGGCGTTAAAGAGTCAGACAAAACTGCGTGACTAATACACACACAAGCATTAACCAAAGGGCTTTATCCTCCCCCTTCCACGCCCCCTCACCCCATGCACAGCTCTTCTGCACCACCAGCTGCAGCACGGAGCCCACCAGCCCTTAGAGATCCCTTTGCACTGTCAGGACACACTGCAGAGCAAAGCACCCTATGAGGAAGGAGGCTCTGACAGAGGGGTGGTTTGGGACAACCCTGTGGGGAGGGGAAGAGAAGCAGGGGGACCAAGTCAGAGGGCTGTCTTCTTGGGGAAGAGGCTGTGAGCCTTCAGGAACCATCTTCACTTGCTGTGGGCTGACCAAGCAGGGGTAGAGGAGGGGCAGCCCTCCCGCCGTCCAGGCCAGCATCGGGCATTCAGGGCCCAGCAAGGGGACACCAATAAGGCCCAGGGCGGAACTGGGGCCAAGGTGAGGGTGTGCGCGTGGTCAGCAGCTGGGGATGCCTTCTTGCACCCAAAAGCCAAGGCCCAGATTGAGCCTGTAGTAGAGACCAGTGGAGGACTGAGCTGCCCAGACCAGCCAAGATACCATCTTGTGAGGGGGGTGAACCTGAACAAGATTGTTTAAACCTGGAGACTTAGGGCTATGCTGACCGGGAGGTTAGTCTCTATCCCTCAGTGAGTAGGGACTCATAATGGGATCTCCAGCCCCTCTAAATACCAAGGGGCCCACCACCCCCAAAAAGAGCTTCATAGCCGGAGTACACAGGCTCTGGGGAGGCTGACCTTGGCATAGGTGGTGGTGACCAGGCTGGCCCACTTCTCTGGGGTCTTGGTCCTGTACAGCTTGGAGGGGACACAGCTGGGCAGCAGCTCCCGGATGGCCTGGCTCCCGGCCGAGGCACCGAGCTGCACGTAGCAGTGCTGGGCCAGCAGCTCCACCAGCTCTTCCTCCTGCACGGCGCAGGCACACACATGGGAGCTGGGGTGGGGTGTGCATGTGCGAGCCCACTCTCCCCCAGGAAGCCTTGCCCCTGCTGAGCTCTCACCCCCAACAGCTGAGGTGAGCAGCCGCCTCTGCTAGGCAGGACCTGCCCCTCCCCCAACATGGCAGAGCCCCTGTGTGCCCTGACTGGGCCCAACATGGGCTGCGCTCCTGTTGGCAGGCCAGAGTGTCTCAGCAGCCCAGCCTGAAGACAAGGCGGGTATCCTGCATGTTCCTTGTTCAGCCCTCGTGAGCCACTGAGTGTGTGGGATTGAGCTCTGGGGCCTGGAGCCCCAACACTGCTGAGTGAGGTGAGTGCTGTTGTTCAGTCACTGAGTCATGTCCGACTCTTTGTGACCCCGTGGACCGCAGGACATCAGGTTTATCTGTCCTTCACTTGTGGACAAGGCCTTTACCCTGTCTCCCCCAGTCCTCACTGGGCAAAGGTGATCTCCCTAGCCATTCCTGCAGAGCCTCTGCTAGGATTCATGTGGGCAGGAGCCTGTGTAAGTCACTAGCACGCCCAGCACACAGAAGGTTCCCTGCTCCAGGTGCCCTACAGGGACAAGCTGCCCTGTTCTTTCCAAGGAGACAAACCTTGCCCAGCCATCTATTTGCCTACCCTCTGTCCCCACGACCCTTTTGCCCCCACCTCTCCCTGCCCACTGCCCTGCTCCAGGCAGGCCTCCAGGACTGCCACAGTTGCCTCCAGTCCCCAGCTCATCCTCTGGATTCAGGCCCGGGGAGGTCTGCACCCGCTGAACAGGCACAGCATTGCCCAAGGAGGTCAGGTGCATGAGCTCCCCTACCCTGAGTCTCACAACCACACAGAAAGCTCTGGTGACTGCACCTTCCAGGAGACAGCCAGGGGCTCAGAGAGGTGACCTAATGTTCCAAGGCCACACCGCCAGGAAGAGGCACAGGTGGGACCTGAATTCAAGTGCTGGGACTCCAAGGCCGTGTTCCTGACCCCCAGGCCCTGCTGCCCCATGAGCAGCTACTGTGGTGAGGCTAGGTGGGCCTGCGGCTGATTGGGGGGCAGGTTTTGCTGCTGGCGGCAGGTGGCTCAAACCCCAGAAGCTTGAGTGAACCTGTGGCTAAAGAAGGGGATGGAGGCTACTGGGCAGGGACAGCTTCTCCCAGAGGGCTGCAGGGACCTGTACTCACAGATACATCCCGGGCCCACTCCTCTCCCTCAGCCTCCTGCCCTCCATGACCCACACGGCCTCCCCAGGGACATGCCTGGTGCCCAGCCCAGCTGCCCTTGTTCTGTCCCAAAGTCCCTGCCCTCGAGCAGGGCCCTTCCCCAGGCTGTCTGAGAGGGGGGTCTTTGGGGCCCTGAGCGCTGTGGTCCCCTCACCTTCTCGAAGGGGTACTCGCCAAGCCAGACTCCATGGAGGACTTGGCGGTAAATGAGATGGGTGCTGACCGGGTCCTCCTGGGAGTCGTGCCATGGGGTGAAGAACTCCTTCCGGAAGTAGATGCGCCAGGGCGCCTGGCGCTCACTCTCGCCCCTCTCCCGGGCCAGTTGCTCACACTGGGCCAAGGCATCCATCACGTGGTCACGCCCACTGCCCAGGGACCAGAACTGAGACCAGAATCAGAGCGGCAGGGGTGAGCGACTGCTGCGTGTCAGCCCCCCAGGGACACCTGCCTTTGCCATACCCATGTGGAGGTGTGGACATCAAGAGGACAGGAACCCTTCAGACTCCTCCCCATTGGGCGTGGCCTGTCATTCACCCCTAAACACGCCTACACTCTCCCCCTGCCGGCCCCTCTCACAGGAGGCTCATGCCCATGTGACTGGGTTCGAATGCCTTGATTCATTGGCCTGTGTATACCTGGTTCTGAGCGTGGGAATCAGGGCATCTGGGTGGGGCGACGATGTGGGGTCAGGATGGGGCAGTGCTGGTGTGACCTCCACATGGATGCATGGGATTCTGAGCTCCTCAGGGTGAGGGGCTTGGCGCAGGATGTAGGCACAGCAGGGGACCTTCCAGGTGTGTGTGTGTGAGATACTAGACTGAGTGTGTGAGTGTTGGGCCAGGGGGCAGGCTGCCTGGTTAGGAGGCACGTCTGTAAGCGGGAGTTTGTGCTCGCATCTGTATTTGGCAGCTGGGAAGGTGAGTGGTGCCTAGGCTGGCATGATACAAGGGCTGGTGCTGCCCTGTGTGTATGAAGGAGGCAGGCGGTGGATGGGACCCCTGGCCAGTACCTTGTCGTACACAGCGACCTGCAGAGAAAAGCCCAGGTGGTCGCTGAGGCCCTGCTTGCGGGCGATGTGCAGGCAGACTTCCCGAGACGTTGAGGCTGAGTCCACCATGACCGTCAGGCTCTCTCCAGTCGCCAAGCTGATATGGATTGGGATGTGCTTCTTGGACTTGACAGCCTGGGGACGGACGAAGACTCAGGTCCTCTGCCCAGGAGGCCCCTCGGCTCAGCTGCCTGCGCTGGAGCTCCTGGAACTCTGCGATGGGAGGCTGGCCCACCAGCCCCTCTTCCCAACCCACTGCCCCTGCGGGCGCATTCCCATGGGTTCTGGGGGCGGGGCCTTCTGAAGCCCCGCCCAGCTCGGCAAAGCGTTTACACAGTCCTGGCCAGCAGACATCGCTGCTGAACTGAAGAACCTGCCAGGGTAAGAGCTGTTTAAGCACCGTGTCCGTGGGGTGCAGCCTGTACTGGAAGGCCCCATTTTAACATGAATTCCCTGAGCTTCAGTGAGATTGGGTGACTCAGAATCACAGAAAATCAAAAAGCTCTTGGAGATGTCTGAGTCTTGGACTCTAGAACGTTTTGGGTCAGAGGAAGCCACTGTTACTCTCTGTGTACAGCAGGGCTTGAGCACAGGCCACAAAGCTGCAGCAAGTTCACTTTCAACTCCAAGGCTTCTGGGCAGAGCAGGTAGATGAGGTGGAGGAGGGAAGTCCCGTGGATGTTGGTGGCAGAGTGAGAACAGGACGGGGTGTGGTGGGAGGTGCTCTCTGTGTCCTGGTATAGGGCACCACAAGGCATAGAGCATACCTTCCAGGAGCCACGGGTAGAGTGGGGGCCAGACCCTACCTGTGTCTGAAGTACCGTTCCTGAGGATCCTGCAAGAACTCACAGGTTCCAGAATGCCACCTAGGTTGACAACCTTGCATGACCATATAAAATGCAAGTGTCTTTGGGAGGGGTAAGCTTTAGGCAGTTAGCAGCCACTCACACCCTGCAGCTAAGGAACTAAGACTGATTTTCCCCTTCAGCTAGAAGGGCCCTAAATGAAAGAGAAAGTGTTAGTTACTCAGTCGTGTCTGACTCTTTGCAACCCCATGGACTGTAGCCCGCCAGGCTCCTCTGTCCATAAAATTCTCCAGGCAAGTATACTGGAGTGGGTAACCATTCCCTTCTCCAGGGGATCTTCCCAACCCAGGGATTGAACCCGGGTCTCCTACATTGCAGCAGATTCTTTACCATTTGAGCCACCAAGGAATATCAATTTAGATGTGGGGGAGGTGGCACTTTTGAAGCCTGGACTGGGTCTGGGGAGGCTGAGCCCCAGCTGGGGCTCCCAGGGACCACTGGCCCAGAAAAGCGGGGAGAGGCCCAGAGCACATACTTCCTGTTGGCAGCCCCATGAGCTGTGCTGGAGGAGTCACGGGGGCTGCCACCACCCCACACTGGCTGCCTCCCATCCCCTCCAGCCCCTACCTGCAGCTCCAGCCAGGAGGGGGGCTCTGTGCGCACACCATTGGCACAGGTGCGTCTCAGGCGCTCAGCACAGAAGGGCCCGTAGCCGACTGGTCCTTGACCAATGAAGTTCAGCAGATACTGGTGGATGAGGAAGGGAACGGCACGAAGATACTTAGAATGGAGGCCACTTTCTATTCACTGTCCAGATTCTAGGAACTATGATACTAATTGTAATTATGGATGATGTATTACTTGGCAATCATTTTACAATACACACCTATATAAAATCACAGCACTGTATACCCTACATTTGAACAATGTTATATGTCAATAATATCTCAATAAAACTGGAAAAAAGCTAAAAAATGATAATAGCCGTGGCAAAGGTGCATTAACATGGGGCTGTCACACTATGAGGAGTATCAGTTGCACAGCATTTCTGAGGACCCATTTGTCAATATGTTTTAAATAGTACATAATTTTAAAATGTGTTCACTCTTTGACCTAATTTGGTAAAGGTAAAAATAATTTGGTAAAGGTAGATGTATAGTTTTTAATCATAGTGGTGTTTATGGTGATGGGCAATTGGAAGATAGATCCTAAGTGTCCATCAAAAAGTGAAATATGCATTAGGAACACTAGCAAATGGCATTAGCACTGCCATTTGGGGACAGTTTATGACGTGAGAAGACGCTTATAAGTGAAAGCTGCAGGAGAGCCGATGTTCAAAATATGTTCCATGAGATGTTGAAACAAGGTGTTGAAAAGCTTTTTGTCTCTCAGAGAGATTCTTTGAGAAGATGCAGCCTGGAAGGATTTACTGCTGTCAAGGCTGCCCCAGGGCACATGGCCAGGGTGATCAGACTTCCTGCTGTCCCTGGAGGCATGAGAGATAGTGAGATTGTTTTCTGTGTGATCACAAGTATGATTCTCTCACATCACAAAAGGTCAGAAACCGTAAGGCAAGTTGCCTCTGGGTGTGAGGATGACTTTTATCTTCTATTTAGACTTTTTACATTTCCTACACATTACTTTTTTCTCCCTCTTGGCTGCAGGGCATATGGGATCTTAGTTCCCCAACCAGAGATTGAACCTGTGCTCTCTGCAGTGGAAGAGCAGACTCCTAACTACTGGATCACCAGGGAAGTCCCGCCTACATATTACTTTTATATTCAGAACCAAAAGGTGTATTAGAGTAGCGAAGCCTGGGGCCTCCAACTCTTGGAAACACCTCTCTTGTTAGTTCTTAGGCCTAGAGAGAGATGCTGCATCCAGCCTCTCATTGGTACCCATTCCTCAAACACTTTTGTCTTGTCAATGCCCATTTCATCCACCACCTCACTGTCTTTTGGTGATGGAGCCCAGGTGAGATGGCCCTGCAGATCCTGATTAGGGGCCAGAGGAGCATCCTCTTTTATAGACGTGAAACTGAGGCCCAAAGAAGGCCAGGCACTGCTGCCCATCCTGGCCTGCACGAGCAGGAGAACCAGGCCATGGGCTGGGGTTTCTCCATCTGCTGCAGGGCCCTGGGCCCACCCATGCTGCCCCAGCCCTCAGCTCCTGCCCCTGCCCCTCCTCACCTTCAGGAACCTCTCGGAAGGCGGGAAGCAGCCCAGGCACAGGCCGAGCAGGATCCAGCCCCGGGCCAGGCTGCTTGTTTTGTAGTTCTCTGAGAGCTGCTTGCAGATCTGGCAGTAAATTTCGTCCCTGAAAGACACAGAGCGCTGGGAGGCCAGGCTGGGGGCTGGCTCTGGGGGAGGGGAGGAGCCCTATACTTTGTATATAAACTCTCCCTAAATCTCTGACTCACCCCTCATCTACACATGTCTGAGGCAGACTCCAGGCAGCGCAGCAAAGGCTAAAATAACTGCACAGGGATTCCAGCTGCTGCTTACCACAGGGAGACAGAGTTTGAATCCAACCAAACTAATTGCCTCCCAAAATGAAAAGTCTTTGAAGGAATGTAACAGATTCCAGAGTCTTCAAACATATCATTCCCAAAGGTCTAAGATAACAACCCCAAAGTATTAGGCTACTGAGAAAATAATAGTCAAGTATCAGACATATGAGGAGACAGGAAAACATGACTATTCTCAAGAGAAAAGGCAGTCAATGGAAACTGACCCCAAGATGAACCAAATATTGATTTATCAGGAAAGGTTTTAAAATTACCATGACTATGATCAAAGATATAAAGGACATTATGCTCATAGTGAATGAACAAACAGGAAATCTTGGCAAAACAGAAACTATTTTTTAAAAAAAAGAGTCAAGTGCAAACTCTAGAATTGAAAAATATAATATTTGAAATTTTAAAAAATAATTGGATGGGTATAACAGCAGACTGGGGAAGACAAAAGAAAAATCAGTTAATGTGAAGACAGATTAATAGAAAATATCTAACCTAAAGAACAGAAGGGGAAAAAAGAAAGCACAGATGAACAGACCCTTAGGGATGTGACAGACAATATAGAAGTCTTCTACAGATTTAATTAGAGTTCAAAGGAAAAGAGAGAGAGTGAAGTAGAAAAAAAATTTGAAAAAATTATGACTCAAATTCCTTGAGTTTGGTTAAAAATATTAATAATAACTTAAAATATGTGAACTCCTGAAATACAGTAATCTGTCCTTGTAAGCAGTATATATAGTTCTTAAAATTTGTATAAAAACACAATTTCTGTAAAGCAAATTATATATAAAGCAAAACATATATAGAATAAATGAGGAACTTGCCCATTTACAGGGTCTTGCAGTAAAGCTGGTTATAAGATGAATCAACAGCCCATGATAAGTTTGTCTTCCTAAAACTGGGTTTTAATGCAGAGCATTAGAGAGCCCCTGGTGGTTGTACCATCTGCTGTCCTGAGAGCCAGCCTGCAGGCTCCAGGGTGGGGAGCAGGTTAGGGATGGGGCCCTGGGCTGAGAGCTAGTGAGGGGCTGTGTTCTCAGGGGGCGTGATGGGGGTGGGGACTGACCTGAGGTCGGGACGCAAGATGGCGTAGCCCACAATGAACTGCACCTTCTCCAGGTTGGACATGGGTCGGTCTGAGAGGGGGCTGTCCTCTTCAAATGCCTCTTCTCCAATATTCAGCTGGTTGGCCACCTTGAAACCCAAAGGTGGCAGTCAGGACAACCAAGATCGCTTCCATTTGCAAAGAAGGAAACTGGGTGAAAGCCTGGAATGCTGCAGCCGGCTGGCCAGTGGGCAGCAGAGCTGGGAGCAAGCCTGGGCCCCCTGGCCCTGGGCTTACCTGGCCTGTAACCCAGGAGGACCGCTTCAGCTTCATGGAGGAGATGTCCTTGGTCCCTCTGTCCCTGCGGCTGGGCCTCTGTGGAGGGAGACAGCTCCTGAGGGAAGGTGAAGCCTGGGCAGCACCTCCAAACCTAACCCAAGACCCGCCTGGGTGGGGCTCATCTCTAGCTCCCGAGCCTTTTCCCAGCCTGACTCATAAAGCAGCGTGCACTCCCTCATCTCCACCAAGCCGTGCAACACTGACAGGTGTGCACCGCCATTCTCACTGCTGGGCGAGGAAACAGGCGAGAGAACGTGAGAAACTGGACAAAAGCCGCTCGGCCAGACACCGGTCCTCCAGGAGGGTTCAGGGCTGCTCTGATTCCAAAGTCTGGACCTGTCACCAGCCGAGTGGGCTGGGTCTGAACCCAGGCGCCCAGGACGGCCACAGGCTACAGTCATTCTCTTTGACGATGTGGTGGATGAACCGGAATACACTCTGCCCACTGCGAGGTCAGAGTTTTGCTAGAGACTCAGAAGACTAGACTTTGGGGCCCGGGCCCACTCCCAGCCATCAGGATCCGATGGTCTGCATAGGCAGGGGTCACAGCCTGTCCTGATGGTGTCATGAGAAGTTGCTGCCAAAATGAGCTCAGTGTGGGACTGGGCTTGGGCTGCGATGAGCCAGGTCTGGAGCTGGGCACGGGCTTCTGTGTGTGCATTCTGTGTGCTCAGCTGTGTCCAACTCTTCGCCGTCCCATGGACTATATAGCTTGCCAAGCCTGTCTGTTCATGGAATTTTCCAGGCAAGAATACTGAAGGGGGTGTCATTTCCTCCTCTAGGGGATCTTCTCCACCCAGGGGTCGAACCTGTGCCTCTTACATCTCCTGCACTGGCAGGCAGATTCTTTGCCACTAGTGCCACCTGGTTTGCCACACAGGGACCAAATTGAAAATACATTAGCTGGTGAACGAGGGTGGGCAGGGCTCACTAAGCCCCCTCCCCCTCCTTGGGGGCACACACACTTAATAAGCGTGCAAGAAGGAGCACTGGGGATCTGACTCTGTGCTCACCTTCCAGAGGTGCCGGCAGCTCAACCACCTCTCAATGTCCCCTCCCTGAGTGGTGGCCAGCCTCCAAGGTGACCCCCAGGGACCCTTGCTTCCTGACATTCTCACTCACGATGGCATGCAGGCAATGAAGCCTCCTTCCTGCTTTCTCTCTTAAGTCACTCGTCATGGAGGAAGCAAATTGTGAGAACACTCAGGCAGCCCGGTGGAGAGGCCAGGGTGGCCAGAGCTGAGGTCTCCCACCAGCAGCTATGTGAGGGAGCCATTTGGAGGCACATCTTGTGGCCCCGGTCAAGCTTTAAATGACAGTTTGGCTGCAACTTTGTTAGAGACCTGGAGCCCGAACTAACAAACTAAGCCACTCCTGATCCTCAAAAACTGTCTGAGATAATGAATGTGGGCTGTCTCATGCCATCACATTTAGGGGTTCATTTGTTGCACAGCAACGGATGACATTACACTAGGCAGAGTCCACGTCTCTAGAGGTCAGAGAGTCAGGGCTTGAGCTTGGGCAACTTCCGTGTAACCTCTGGGCCAGATTTGACCATGTGACCCCAGGCTGCAGACCCGCTTAGATGTCTGCGCAGTTGCTCTGCTATCTGAGCACCTGATGTTTTGGGGCCTGTGATATTTCAGTTTATAATAAGAAATAGATACTTGGTCTTTGTCCCCATTGCTGGCACAGAACTCCTAAAACCCTTGGAATCGCCTGTGATAAAGATGTCTTTTTATGTTAATGAGGTGACTTTTAGAAAGCACCTAAGGATGGGGGCAAAGCTTTGGTTTTTCCAGTAGTCATGTATGGATGCGAGAGTTGGATGGTGAAGAAAGCTGAGCGCTGTAGAATTTATGCTTTTGAACTGTGGTGTTGGAGAAGACTCTTGAGAGTCCCTTGGACTGCAAGGAGATCCAACTAGTCCATCCTAAAGGAGATCACTCCTGGGTGCTCATTGGAAGGACTGATGCTGAAGCTGAAACTCCAACACTTTGGCCATCTGATGTGAAGAACTGACTCATTTGAAAAGACCCTGATGCTGGAGAAGATAGAAGGCGGGAGGAGAAGGGGACGACAGAGGATGAGATGGTTGGATGGCATCACCGACTTGATGGACATGAGTTTGAGTAGGCTCTGAGAGTTGGTGATAGACAGGGAGGCCTGGGTGTGCTGCAGTCCATGGGGTTGGAAAGAGTCAGACACGACTGAGATACTGAACTGAAGGATGGGGGCTGGTGGCTAGTGGTCAAGGGGAGGGGGGAAGGGCGTGAAACTGAGCTCAGCTGGCTCAATGGCCAGTGATTTATTTGATCATATCAATGAAGTGAGGCCTCTGTAAAGACCCAAAAGGACAGGGGTCAGAGAGTTTCCAGGCTGGTGAACACGTGGAGATTTGGGGAGTGGTACCTGGAGAGGGCATGCAAGTTTCTTAATCTTTTTCATATCTTGCCCTGTGCATTTCATACCTTGCCTCTTTCATCAGGCTGTAGTGACTTGTATCCTTTATAATAAACCAGTAGGCTAGTGAGTACAATGTTACTCTGAATTCTCTGAGCTGCTCTTGCAAATTAATCAAACCCAAGGAGGAGGTGTGAGAATGTCTGATTCAAGCCAGGTAGTCAGCAAATAAAGAGCAATCTGAACTTGCATTAAAGTAGGGGTAATCTAGAAGGACCGGGCCCTTCGTCTGTGGAATCGGACACTATCTCCAGGCAGACAGTATCCAAACCGAGTTGAATTTTAGGACACCCAGCTGGTGCTGAGAAGTTTTGGTGGAAAAAACCCATATACATTGGAACTGGTGTCAGAATTACAGGCCATTGTGGGGCTCCCGTTGCTGGTGGGCCCAAGTGCTGTCACTGGTGTGTCATTCCTTTGAACTATTCTTGGTTAATTCCACTAGGATGACATCATGAAACTGAGGCCTTAGGAAGGGCTTCTGACCAAAAACGGATATAACAGCCTTTCATCAGAGGGCAGTGTAGAAAGATTCAAAGAAAATTCAAAGAAAAATTCAAAGAACTGGGTCTTTGAATTCAGTGGAGTGGATTCAAAGCCCAGCTGTGTAACATGTATTCACTGTGATTTGGGGGCAAGTTACTTAACTTCTCAGTTTCGTTAGCTACAATAAATTTAATAATCATACTTTGTAGGGATGGCTCCTCTGGAAATTAACTGAAGAGAAGCAGCCGGCATACAGCATGTTGACAGTCGGTAACATTTGTTGTTATTATTACTGGTCTATGCATTTGAGTCCTGAAGGGCTTCCCTGGGTGCTCAGACAGTAAAGAATCTGCCTGCAATGCAGGAGACCTGGGTTCGATCCCTGAGTCGGGAAGATCCCCTGGGGAAGGGAATGATTATCCACTCCAGTATTCTTACCTGGAGAATCCCATGGACAGACGAACCTGACAGGCTACAGTCCGTGGTGTCTCAAAGGGTCAGACACAGCTGAGTGACTAAGCACCAAGTTTGACTAAGTCAAACTCAGTGTTCAGCATCTGAAGGACCTTCTCCAATAATGACTGTATAATTCACAAAGTCCTGGGTATAATGCCTGACTCATGAGTTCCCGAATGCAATTCAAGACTGAAAACCCTAGGGGTCCCTAGGTCCTGCGGGCGATGCTCACTCCACACTGTGCCTCCCCTTTCTGGTCCAGCTTCTCCAGGCCCTGGGCCTGGGGACACCGGGAGGGCATCTCCCCTTGGCACCGCCCTCATGGCGCACCTGTGCTGATCTGCTGTGTTGTGGAGGCTGGGTGCTGCCGTCCTTGCCCAGGGCATCGTGGATCTGCCGCATCACTGAGCCGCCACGCAGGGTGTTCCTGGTGAAGAGCACTGGCTCCGGAAGGTCGCCCATGAACCGCAGGATGATGCTCCATACAGCCAGGGCAGCCTGGGAAAATGGAGACAGAGCCCCTGCTTGGAACGCAGCTCCATGCAGCCCAGAGCCCACAGCATCCTGTCCCTTTGTTGCTCCCGCAGAGTCAGCGGGAGGCCTGAGCCACTAGAAAGCACGGGACCAGGCACCGAGCAGTCAGTGTCATCCTCGTGGTAGAGCAGAGGGTATCGGAGGGGCCGCCGGATGTGTGTGTGGCTGGCTGATTTCTGGAAGTAGGTCACAGCGAACTTGGGGAAGGTGTACTCAGCCAGGTCATCCTCAGGCTCCTCCATCATGGGGACCGTGTCTAGGTCAACCTCAGGCAGCTTCTGGGTCATCTCCTTCAGATCCTGGGACAGAGACAAGGGTCCACTCTCGTCTCAGATGTGATCTGCCAGTGTGCACATCCTGGGGCCAGGGAGCCCCAAGAAGGGCCTGCCTGGTTTGTGACAGGGTGCAGAATGACCCACTCCCCCTTGTGTTAGGGATCGCCCCCTGCCCACACCCTCAGTGCGTCCCTAGTGGGCTGCCAGGTGCTGGGTGGGCCTTGATATGAGAGCCCCAGGTACCTGGCGGCTTGCCCTCAGAGCCCTCCGCCTGTAGACCTCAGCTCCCCAGACACCCCCACTCCTTGCTGCCTCCTCTGCCTGTAGACCTTGGCTCCCCAGACACCCCCACTCCCTGCTGCCTCCTGCCTGCCTCCCTTAGGTGCCCCTCCAGGGGAAGTATGCCCAGCTGCTCCCACAGCACAGACGGTTTGTGGGTGGGTGGAGCTTGGAGGAGCAGGCATGATGAGCTCCTGAGGGATGCAGTGAGAGTCAACAGGACGGCCCTGGAGCTGCCCTCTCTGCCCAATCCTCCTGCTCTGCTCCCCACCCCTAGTCCCACAGGTCTCATTCTGCAGGGCAGCAGCCAATGAGATGCTCTGTGACAGTGGCCAAATACAGGTGGGAAACACTGCCCAGTTGAAAGCCCAAGAACATTTGCATAGTAAAGGCTCTAGGAAGCCTTGCAGCTAAGACACCTCCTTAACTTGAAAGGGGCTGACCACAGAGACCCTCGCTCCTCTTTTCTCTGCATCTTCACCCACAACCACAGAACTCACTCCTCGAGCCAAGTCGTGGCTTTTCAGTAAAACCTAGAGGTTGGCTGAAGCCTGGGACTGGGCAGGCACCCCACAAGATCCCATGCTGGGCTGGCAGGGCCCAACTTACCTCAATGTCCGGTGTGGCCGGGCTATCCTGCCCACCAGTCAGGGAAGGCAGGAAGCCAAACACCTGCTCCACCATCTCCGTGTCGGTGATGGTGTCGTAGATGGACTTACGCTTCCTTTTGGGTACAGCGCTTGGGCTCTTCTGCTCTTCAGCTGGGATGACGAGGGGCACCTGCACAGACACCCCATGGGGCCACAGTTGCCACCAGCCCAGCTGGGGCAAGCCCCTCACAAAGCTAAATAACCCTTCTGCTGCCGTATTTGTCAAAATCAATATGTTTCCCTTTAAAATCCTAGGTTTCAATAGCTAGAGGGACTGGAGATCAACCAGCCTGGGCTTCCTGTTTCAGAGAAGATGTAAAGAAGGGACATGCTTGCTTGTCCCCACATGGGACCACACCAAACCCCACAGATTCCCAGAACCTAGCTGCAAAACCCACTCAGGCCCACATGGTCCCTTCACTAAAAGCAGGGAGAGGGCCCTGGCCCGCCCGGTCTGTTGCTTGTCCAAGGCCATGTAGGTGTAGGAGCATCTGCTGACATGTCTGAGGCTCTGCACTCTTTCTCGCTCTGGCCACTGTACCAGTACTGTGCTCAGGGGACCTGTATTATCTATGGAGCAGGAGAGAATTTCACCCTAGCCCCCTTCTTTATCACCATTGCCAATGAGTGAGTTCTGAGGAGTGAGGTTGAGTCTTGGGTCCTCTCTGGATGGAGGGAATGGGACCACCCAGGGGTGAAATGTCACAATGCAGGGATACACATCTCAGTGACATTTGTTTGCCCCCTGCCTTCCCGTCTCTCCTGCCCACACTCTCTTGAAGGCTACTCTTGGTATTTCTCTGCCCTAAGCTATCAGACCCGCCCAGGAACCAGGCACCTCCACCCTCCTCCATGGAGCTGTGGCCTCCCATAGCTCAGCTGACCCTGGTTTCCTGAGCCTTCCTGCAGACTGATCAGTGCTGCTGAGAAATCATCCCCAAAGCTAAAGGAAGGGGACCAAAGAACTTGAGTTCCAGATTCCAGGTATAAGACTGAGATAATCCATCTCCCATGCTGCATCCTCAGCACCCAGGGTATGAGCTGGGTGTGCCTGATGGTGGGGGCCAGTACAGTAGTAACTTTGGACCCAGAGGGGTCAGGAGTGTCTGATGATGGTCTTATGTTGCTGCCCACTCCTTCTGCCTGCCCTCCTTCATCTGCGCCCAGCCATCCCCACGTGCCCGAGAGGGCAGTGACCACCTACATTGGCTTTCTGCTGCCGGAAGTTCCGTCGAGCAGCCATGCCCCTGGCATGCGCCTGGATGACCACCACAGCCCTCCTCTTGGCCTGGACTTGCTGGCGTACCAGGTAGCCCCTGCAGAGGGCCTGCAGCCTGACCATCCTCTGCCGCAGGGCCTGGTACTGCTTTGCCAGCAGATGGCTCCGGGCAATGGCCTGCAGACGCTCAAAACCCAGGAGGATCTGCGGAGGCAAGAAGGGCGTACACTCTCAGAGGGGCCTGGGACTGGCAGGGCACAGAGCAGAGAAAGGCTTCCTGAGGGGACAGAGAGCGAGAGGCAAGGTGTTCTCGCAAATTAGCTTTACAGTTACATGCTTTTTGGCAAAGTGCTGGTGCTAAAATTTTGCACACCTGTGAGCACAAGCAGATTAAGTGACTTATACTTGTAAAGCAGTTAGAGCCTGGCATGAAATTGGTGCTAAAGAAGTACTTTTACATGGCATAAATGATAGAGTGGTCTTCTGATGGCTGCTGCTGCTACTAAATCACTTCAGTCATGTCCAACCCTGTGCGACCCCATAGATGGCAGCCCACCAGGCTCCCCCGTCCCTGGGATTCTCCAGGCAAGAATACTGGAGTGGGTTGCCATTGCCTTCTCCCTTCTGATGGCTAGTGACAGAGAACTGGGCTGGAAGTCATGTGGGTGGCAGGATTGCAGAGGTCCTGCTTTTCACACCTGCAGCCAAGTACAGTCAGCTCGTGTGGGGCTATGACCTGGTAGAGGCCTTTGGCCTGCTCCATCAAGCAACTCCCTCACAAGGAGCTTGAAAATAAAGAGGAAATAATAAACTATGAGCACGCACTTCTATGCTGCAAACACACTCTGGGCCAGAGGTCTCTGAGCCTCTGGGCTGACTTCTATTGGCTTTTCAAAGACCAACCCTGGTGCGTGCTGTCTGTGTGGGGTCGTGCTTCATTTTACAACCGTCAAGTCACACAGACCTGCATCTCAGCTCCAGCTCTGCTGCTTACTGACTGCGTGCTCTTGGGAAAATGACTTAAT
Organism: Bison bison bison; assembly: GCF_000754665.1. Classification (NCBI taxonomy): domain Eukaryota; kingdom Metazoa; phylum Chordata; class Mammalia; order Artiodactyla; family Bovidae; genus Bison; species Bison bison. The sequence continues at coordinate 256,092 of NW_011494660.1, read as the reverse complement.
TTCTTTATGTCTCAGATCCATGACATGCAGTGTCAGTTTAATAATAAATAAAATGATGCACATAGAGCAACAGGCCCCATGTAGCCTTTCCATCTGCGTGTTCCAGCCATAGTCATGGCCATGACCAAGGCAAGCAGTCAAGGAGGCCCAGCAGGGCATGTTAAAGGTGCCCCTGGTTTGTTTGCTTAGCAGACACTCATTAGCAGTGCCTGTGGTCAAGGAAAAAATTTGGAAGAAGTGCTTGAAACAGAGAATAATCAATCCGTTAACTTCTATTGCTGCCTGCAAAGTGGGGGGAAAAAACCAGCCACCGTCTCATTTCAGAGCAGGACATCTCATTCTAGCTCTGGAGATGCCTCAGATCCTGCAGGAGAACACTTGAAAACCACAAACACGTGACCTGACACTGCTAAGAAGAGTGTGGGGTGCTGAGGTTTGTGACTGGTGATGCTCCTTGCCCCAACGCTCACATTCATAAATAAATGTCTCACACTCACAAACAAAGGTCGATATTGGTTTCTAACTGGACAGGTGTCCCCTGCCCCTGCAGGTTCCACCTCCCACATGAGTTCTCTTACCAGCTTGAAGTTCTGCTGGCTGTAGTGGCCTCTCCACCAGGCCTGGAGGGGCAC
>NW_011494660.1:253692-255360 GCF_000754665.1 Bison bison bison | reverse complement strand
ATGAGGACAGTCTAGTTTCTGTTATTTATTAAATTTATCTTATATCTTTTATTTATTTATTTTTGCCATGCTATGCAACATGTGGGATCTTAGTTCCCTGACTAGGGATCAAACCTGTGCCCCCTGCAGTGGCAGTGTGGCGCTCTAACCCCTGGACTGCCAGGGAATTCCCGAGGACAGTCCAGTTTTTAGAATGAGGAGGAATGATTTCCTCATTACCCCCAAAGATCTGTGAAGGTATAATACTGGTTTCCAACTTTTTATTCCTTACCCCCTCCTCTGGCCACTAGCCCAGGAGTCTACTGAAATCAGGTCAGAAATCTTAGTATCAGAGCTCCTTTCTGGGGACAGGTCAAACCAGAGGGCAGCACCCAGGTGCTGGCAGCCTGGCAAGTGCCATCTAACTGCTCCCTCCACAAGGAGGAAGTGCTAGTGCTAAGTCACTTCAGTCGCGTCCGACTCTGTGCCACCCAATGGACTGGAGCCTGCCAGGTTCCTCTGTCCATGGTTTTCTCCAGGCAAGAATACTGGAGTGGGTTGCCATGCCTTCCTCCAACAGAGAGGGAAGTGGGCTGAAAATGGAGGGATGATCTGAAACCTGGCCTCTGGAGAGTCAGAGGTGCATATGGTTGTATCTTTCTTCCCACACTTAACTGAGTTTTCTTATCACTTCTAATAATTTTTCAGGGTATTTTCTTAGGTCTAGAACAGTAGATTTCGATCATATTAAAAGTCACCCTCAGGGAATAGGGGAGGGGGATTTAGATGAAGGTCATCAAAATGTGCAAACTTCCAGTTAAAGGACAGAAATGGTATGGACCTAACAGAAGCAGAAGATATTAAGAAGAGATGGCAAGAATACACAGAAGAACTGTACAAAAAAGATCTTCACAACCCAGATAATCACGATGGTGTGATCACTGACCTAGAGCCAGACATCCTGGAATGTGAAGTCAAGTGGGCCTTAGAAAGCATCACTACGAACAAAGCTAGTGGAGGTGATGGAATTCCAGTTGAGCTCTTTCAAACCCTGAAAGACGATGCTGTGAAAATGCTGCACTCAATATGCCAGCAAATTTGGAAAACTCAGCAGTGGCCACAGGACTGGAAAAGGTCAGTTTTCATTCCAATCCAAAAGAAAGGCAATACCAAAGAATGCTCAAACTACTGCACAATTGCACTCATCTCACACGCTAGTAAAGTAATGCTCAAAATTCTCCAAGCCAGGCTTCAGCAATATGTGAACCGTGAACTTCCAGATGTTCAAGCTGGTTTTAGAAAAGGCAGAGGGACCAGAGATCAAATTGACAACATCTGCTGGATCATGGAAAAAGCAAGAGAGTTCCAGAAAAACATCTATTTCTGTTTTATTGACTATGCCAAAGCCTTTGACTGTGTAGATCACAATAAACTGTGGAAAATTCTTCAAGAGATGGGAATACCAGACCACCTGATCTGCCTCTTGAGAAATTTGTATGCAGTTCAGGAAGCAACACTTAGAACTGGACATGGAACAACAGACTGGTTCCAAATAGGAAAAGGAGTTCGTCAAGGCTGTATATTGTCACCCTGTTTATTTAACTTATATGCAGAGTACATCATGAGAAACGCTGGACTGGAAGAAACACAGCTGGAATCAAGATTGCCGGGAGAAATATCAATAACCTC
>NW_011494660.1:248864-253086 GCF_000754665.1 Bison bison bison | reverse complement strand
ATTTCTTTGGAAGGAATGATGCTAAAGCTGAAACTCCAGTACTTTGGCCACCTCATGTGAAGAGTTGACTCATTGGAAAAGACTGTGATGCTGGGGGGGATTGGGGGCAGGAGGAGAAGGGGATGACAGAGGATGAGATGGCTGGATGGCATCACTGACTCAATGGACGTGAGTCTGAGTGAAGTCCGGGAGTTGGTGATGGACAGGGAGGCCTGGCGTGCTGCGATTCATGGGGTCACAAAGAGTCGGACACGACTGAGCGACTGATCTCATCTGATCTGAGGGATGAAATGCACGTGGTGACCAGAGTGAACACGGCTCCAAGGCACATACGAGAGTTGTTAGAGCAGACCCTAAGAAGCATTCGCATCAAAAGGAAAAAAAAATTTCTTTCGTTTTTGTATCTATATGAGAAGATGGATATAATAATAACTCTGGTGGCCCAGTGGTAAAGAACCTGCCTGCTAGGAGGCGGTCCTAAGATGATGGAGGAGTAGGACAGGGAGACCACTTTCTCCCCTACAAATTCATCAAAAGCACATTTAAATGCTGAGTAAATTCCACAGAACAACTTCTGAATGCTGGCAGAGGACATCAGGCACCCAGAAAAGCAGCCCATTGTCTTTGAAAGGAGGTAGGAAAAAATATAAAAGACAAAAAAAAGAGACAAAAGAGGTAGGGACGGAGCTCTGTCCCGGGAAGGGAGTCTTAAAGAGGTTTCCAAACACCAGGAAACACTCTCACTGCCGAGTCTGTGGCGAGCCTTGGAAGCACAGAGGGCAACATAACAGGGAGGAAAAATAAATAAATAATTAAAACCCACAGATTATGAGCCCAACAGTAACTCCCCCAGCAGAGAAGCAGCGCGGATGCCTGCACCCGCCACTAGCAAGCGGGGGCTGGGCAGGGAGGCGCGGGCTGCATTACTTAGAGTAGGAATCTGGCCTGAATGCCCCGAGGGCAATTTGAGCAAACTAACTTGGGCTAGCAAACCAGACTGTGGGATAGCTACCATGTGAAAAGCCCTAAGACACCACCAGGACCACTCATGGAACAAAGGACTGAACAGAACTAGCCGGCTGCAGACCATCCCCCTCCAGTGACAGGCAGCCAGAGCCAGAAGTGGGCAATCGCAGCCCCAGAGAGACATTATCTACCAAACTGCAAGCAGGCTTCTTTGCTAACCAAGACTTCTTGGGGTTCTGGACAGTCAACATCCGCCTGTGAAGGTGCGCCGGTTGTACACCCAGAAAACCGAGCGGCAGGGACAGGGGAGGCAATAAGTCTCAGTGACCACACTCGCCAAACACCTCATCACCTGAGCTGCTCGGACCTGGGAAGGGCACAAAACTCAGGCCCAACCGAGTCTCCGCCTCTGAGGACTACCCGAGTGCCTGAACCTGAGCAGCTTAGACCTGGGAGGTGCATGCAGCCCAGGGCTGGCCTCAGATGGTTCCCGGCAGAGCAACCTAGAGCCTGAGCAGTGTGGGCAGGGAAGGCACACGCGCCGAGAGCAGTGGCAGACCCAGTGTGGCTGAGACACTGCGAACACACGCCAGTGTAATTTGTTTGCAGCGTCCCTCCCTCCCCACAGCATGACTGAACAAGTGAGCCTAAAAAAGTGTCCACCACCACCCGCTGTGTGTCAGGGCAGAAATCAGACACTGAAGAGACCAGGAAACAGAAGAAGCTATAACAGAGGGAACCGCCTTGGAAGTGACAGGTGCAATAGATTAAAACCCTGTAGTTAGTACCGACTACATAGGAAGGGCCTATAGATCTTGAGAAATATAAGCCGGACCAAGGAACTATCCAAAAATGAACTGATCCCACAATACCCACAACAACACCAGAGAAAATCCTAGATATATTTTTACTATTTTTACGATCATTCTTTTTTTTTAATTTTTAAAAAAATTTAAGTCCTCTGTTACTCTTTTAATTTTCACTTTTATAACCTACTATTACTTTGCAAAAAAAAGACCCTATTTTTTAAAAGCAAACTTCATATATATATTTTTTTTATAATTTTTGTGACTTTTTTTTTCTCTTTTTTTTCTTCTTTTCTTTAATACTGTATTTTTGAAATTCCAAACTTTACTCTAGATTTTTAATCTTTGCTTTTGGTATTTGTTATCAATTTTGTACCTTTAAGAACCCAATCTTCAGTACCCATTTTTACTTGGATAGAATAACAGAGGCAGAAGATAGGATTAGTGAATTAGAAGATAGAATGGTAGAAATAAATGAATCAGAGAGGAAAAAAGAAAAACGAATTAAAATAAATGAGGACAATCTCAGAGACCTCCAGGACAGTGTTAAACGCCCCAACATTCGAATCATAGGAGTCCCAGAAGAAGAAGACAAAAAGAAAGACCATGAGAAAATACTTGAGGAGATAATAGTTGAAAACTTCCCTAAAATGGGGAAGGAAATAATCAACCAAGTCCAAGAAACCCAGACAGTCCCAAACAGGATAAACCCAAGGCGAAACACCCCAAGACACATATTAATCAAATTAACAAAGATCAAACACAAAGAACAAATATTAAAAGCAGCAAGGGAAAAACAACAAATAACACACAAGGGGATTCCCATAAGGATAACAGCTGATCTTTCAATAGAAACTCTTCAAGCCAGGAGGGAATGGCAAGACATACTTAAAATGATGAAAGAAAATAACCTACAGCCCAGATTACTGTACCCAGCAAGGATCTCATTCAAATATGAAGGAGAAATAAAAAGCTTTACAGACAAGCAAAAGCTGAGAGAATTCAGCACCACCAAACCAGCTCTCCAACAAATGCTAAAGGATATTCAATAGACAGGAAACACAAAAAGGGTGTATAAACTTGAACCCAAAACAATAAAGTAAATGGCAATGGGATCATACTTATCAATAACTACCTTAAATATAAATGGGTTGAATGCCACAACCAAAAGACAAAGACTGGCTGAATGGATACAAAAACAAGACCCCTATATATGTTGTCTACAAGAGACCCACCTCAAAACAGGGGACACATACAGACTGAAAGTGAAGGGCTGGAAAAAGATTTTCCATGCAAATAGAGACCAAAAGAAAGCAGGAGTAGCAATATTCATACCAGATAAAATAGATTTTAAAACAAAGTCTGTGAAAGAGACAAAGAAGGACACTACATAATGATCAAAGGATCAATCCAAGAAGATATAACAATTATAAATATATATGCACCCAATATAGGAGCACTGCAATATGTAAGACAAATGCTAACAAGTATGAAAGGGGAAATTAACAATAACACAATAATAGTGGGAGACTTTAATACCCCACTCACACCTATGGATAGATCAACTAAACAGAAAATTAACAAGGAAACACAAACTTTAAATGATACAATAGACCAGTTAGACCTAAGTGATATCTATAGGACATTTTCACCACAAAACAATGAATTTCACCTTTTTCTCAAGTGCACACAGAACCTTCTCCAGGATAGATCACATCCTGGGCCATAAATCTAGCCTTGGTAAATTCAAAAAAAATTAAAATCATTCCAAGCATCTTTTCTGACCACAATGCAGTAAGATTAGATCTCAATTACAGGAGAAAAACTATTAAAAATTCCAACATATGGAGGCTGAACAACACGCTGCTGAATAACCAACAAATCACAGAAGAAATAAAAAAAGAAATCAAAATATGCATAGAAATGAATGAAAATGAAAACACAAAACCCCAAACCTGTGGGACACTGTAAAAGCAGTCCTAAGGGGAAAGTTCATAGCAATACAGGCATACCTCAAGAAACAAGAAAAAAGTCAAATAAATAACCTTATTCTACACCTAAAGCAACTAGAAAAGGAAGAAATGAAGAACCCCAGGGTTAGTACAAGGAAAGACATCTTAAAAATTAGGGCAGAAATAAATGCAAAGAAACAAAGGAGACCATAGAAAAAATCAACAAAGCCAAAAGTTGGTTCTTTGAAAGGATAAATAAAATTGACAAACCATTAGCCAGACTCATCAAGAAACAAAGGGAGAAAAATCAAATCAATAAAATTAGAAATGAAAATGGAGAGATCACAACAGACAACACAGAAATACAAAGGATCATAAGAGACTACTATCAGAAATTATATGCCAATACAATGGACAATGTGGAAGAAATGGACAAATTCTTAGAAAAGTACAACTTTCCAAAACTGAACCAGGAAGAAATAGAAAATCTTAACAGAC
>NW_011494660.1:248233-248681 GCF_000754665.1 Bison bison bison | reverse complement strand
GCACGGAAATTGAAACTGTAATCAGAAATCTTCCAGCAAACAAAAGCCCAGGTCCAGACGGCTTCACAGCTGAATTCTACCAAAAATTTAGAGAAGAGCTAACACCTATCCTACTCAAACTCTTCCAGAAAATTGCAGAGGAGGGTAAACTTCCAAACTCATTCTATGAGGCCACCATCACCCTAATAACAAAACCTGAAAAAGATGCCAAAAAAAAAAAAAGAAAGAAAGAAAACTACAGGCCAATATCACTGATGCACACAGATGTAAAAATCCTTAACAAAATTCTAGCAATCAGAATCCAACAACACATTAAAAAGATCATACACCATGACCAAGTGGGCTTTATCCCAGGGATGCAAGGATTCTTCAATATACACAAATCAATCAATGTAATACACCACATTAACAAATTGAAATATAAAAGCCATATGATTATCTCAATAGA
>NW_011494660.1:247591-248133 GCF_000754665.1 Bison bison bison | reverse complement strand
TTTGTATGGAAATACAAAAAACCTCGAATAGCCAAAGCAATCTTGAGAAAGAAGAATGGAACTGGAGGAATCAACCTGCCTGACTTCAGGCTCTACTACAAAGCTACAGTCATCAAGACAGTATGGTACTGGCACAAAGACAGAAATATAGATCAATGGAACAAAATAGAAAGCCCAGAGATAAATCCACCTTATCTTTGTGGATTTTTTTTTGTGGATGGACACCTTATCTTTGACAAAGGAGGCAAGAATATACAAAGGATTAAAGACAATCTCTTTAACAAGTGGTGCTGGGAAAACTGGTCAACCAGTTGTAAAAGAATGAAACTAGAACATTTTCTAACACCATACACAAAAATAAACTCAAAATGGATTAAAGATCTAAATGTAAGACCAGAAACTATAAAACTCCTAGAGGAGAACATAGGCAAAACACTCTCCAACATACAGCACAGCAGGATCCTCTATGACCCACCTCCTAGAATATTGGAAATAAAAGCAAAAATAAACAAATGGGACCTAATTAAACTTAAAAGCTTCTG
>NW_011494660.1:246975-247491 GCF_000754665.1 Bison bison bison | reverse complement strand
ACACAATGGAGTATTACTCAGCCATTAAAAAGAATACATTTGAATCAGTTCTAAAGAGGTGGATGAAACTGGAGCTGATTATACAGAGTGAAGTAAGCCAGAAAGAAAAACACCAATGCAGTATACTAATGTATATATATGGAATTTAGAAAGATGGTAACGATAACCCTGTATGCGAGACAGCAAAAGAGACACAGATGTATAGAACAGTCTTTTGGACTCTGTGGGAGAGGGAGAGGGTGGCATGACTTGGGAGAACGGCATTGAAACATGTACAATATCATATATGAAACGAATCACCAGTCCAGGTTCGATGCATGGCACTGGATGCTTGGGGCTGGTGCACTGGGACGACCCAGAGGGATGATACAGGGAGGGAGGAGGGAGGGGGGATTCAGGATGGGGAACACGTGTATACCTGTGGCGGATTCATGTTGATGTATGGCAAAACCAATATAATATTGTAAAGTAATTAACCTCCAATTAAAATAAATTTATATTAAAAAAAAAAAGAAT
>NW_011494660.1:246319-246875 GCF_000754665.1 Bison bison bison | reverse complement strand
TCAGAGACAGAAAAAGAAATAAAAAGGAATCCAAGTAGGAAAAAGAAGAAGTAAACAGCTCTCACTGTTTGCAGATGACGTGATCCTCTACATAGAAAACCCTAAAGACTCCACCAGAAAATTACTAGAGCTAATCAATGAATATAGTAAAGTTGCAGGATATAAAATCAACACACAGAAAACCCTTGCATTCCTATACACTAATAATGAGAAAATAGAGAAATTAAGGAAACAATTCCATTCACCATTGCAACGAAAAGAATAAAATATTTAGGAATACATCTACCTAAAGAAACTAAAGACCTATATATAGAAAACTATAAAACACTGGTGAAAGAAATCAAAGAGGACACTAATAGATGGAGAAATATACCATGTTCATGGATCGGAAGAATCAGTATAGTGAAAATGAGTATACTACCCAAAGCAATTTATAGATTCAATGCAATCCCTATCAAGCTACCAATGGTGTTTTTCACAGAGCCAGAACAAATAATTTCACAATTTGTATGGAAATACAAAAAACCTCGAATAGCCAAAGCAATCTTGAGAAAGA
>NW_011494660.1:244874-246219 GCF_000754665.1 Bison bison bison | reverse complement strand
TGCCAATGCAGGAGATGTGGGTTCAGTCTCTGGGTTGGAAAGATCCCCTGGAGAAGAAAACGGCAACCCACTCCAGGATTCTTGCCTGGGAAATCCCATAGACAGAGGAACCTGACAGGCTGCAGTCCATCGGGGTGTAAAAGAGTTGGACGTGACTTAGTGACTAAACAACAACAACAGTCTCACTGTGGTAATCGTTTCATGATATAAGTCAAATCATTACGTTGTTGTTGTTCATTTGCTCGGTCATGTCTGACTCTTTGCGACCCCATGGACTGCAGCACTCCAGGCCTCCCTATTATGTGGTACACCTTAAACTAATGGATAATTATGTGTTAATTATACCTTAATAAAACTGGGAGACAAAAAAAAAAAAAAAACAAGAAAAAAATCTTCTGGAGAGCTTCAATATTTATTGATGTCTGGGTGCCACCCAGTCCAATTAAGTCAGAATCTTTGTTGATGGGCAAAGAATATATGCATGCACATATAATAGTTTTAATGCATGTACACACACACGTACATGATGATTCTAATATAAGGCCAAAGTAAACAACCGAATAGTCTAAAGAAAATTTTGTCTCTTTTCGAATGTACCAGTGGTCCTCAGTTGGGGGTGATTCTGCTCCCTAGGCACATTCAGCAATGTCCAGACAAATTTTTGGTTGCCATGACTGAGGGGTTGGGGAGGAGAATGCTACTGGCATCTTAGTAAGTAGAGTTTAGATGCTGCTAAACATCCCACAATGCCCAGGATAGCCCTCTATAATGAAAAGTTATCCAAGCAAAATGTCAATAGTGGGACTTCCCTGGGGTTCCAGTGGTTAAGAATCCACGTTGCAATGCAGGGGACATCAATCCAATCCCTGGTCTGGGAAGATTCCACATGCTGAGGGGCAACTATGCCCATGTGCCACAACTACTGAGGCTGTGTTCTGGAGCCGGCAAACCATGCTCACCCACCCTAGAGCCTATGTTCCACAACAAGAGAAGCCAGTGCAGTGAGAAGCCCGTAGACTGCGACCAGAGAGCAGCCCCTGCTCACCACAACTAGAGAAAGTGTGTGTGTAGCAGTGAAGATCCAGCACGGCCAAAAATAAGTAGATAAAGAAAATAAATATCAATAGTATTGAAGTTGAGAAACCCTGATTTCTATTTATACCTTTTGAAAAAAGTTCTTGTCTAATTGCATTGGCCAGAACAGCAATAACACTGCAATTATCAATAGTGATCAGTTCTGGGTAGATGGAGTAAATATACTTTTCCTTACCTCTCCTGCTAACTATGACTAAAAACCCTTAGACATTATACATAAAACAAATATGAAGAAGACCCTGAAAGATGG